>NW_015374011.1:160819-280937 GCF_001272555.1 Dufourea novaeangliae | reverse complement strand
TAATTAACCCCTTGCCCTACGATTTTTTTGACGTCTGCAGACTCCAGGATTAAATTGTTGTCGGTAGATTCCCAGAACCAAAAAGAGTTCTGTACTTAAGGACCTCTCCTCGTCAGTACCGAGAAGACTTCGAACACACATCGATGATTTACTGTAATGCCGTTTGATTAACCGGTAGCTTCTAAAAACCGTGCGGCCACCCCTCGCCACGCAATTTAAATACGGACAGTCGTGGCCCGTTCGTTTCCGAGGACGGGCCGCGAAAGTGAGAAAACCAACTATGCGGCCAGGGGCAAAAAAAGTTCGTTGGTGAATAGGGGAGGGGGTGGAGGGGCGAAATTCATTCTGCTAACCTGGGGTGGAAACGCGAGTGCCGCTTTAATGCCGCTCGGAAGAATAATACAGGGTGTGTTTTTAAACGAGAATCCACGTTCTTTGGGGAGAGCGCGAGTAAATAGGGGAATTATTAATACACCAGACCGCGGTTTTGTGGGAGAGCAACGAATAGAATAACTAATGAAAGTCGAGAGGGGGAACTGTTGGCGGAGTTTTAAATTAATATCTTTAGGGATTTTTTTTTTTAATGTAGTTCGCGTTAAGGTTCCTCGATGACTCTACAAAATTTTCTGGTTCCATGGAATCCGTTAGCTGCGATAAGTAACTGGTAACTAATGGCCTCGTTTAATGAAGTTACGACGTTAATGGGAAGTTTGAAATTTTAAAGAAGGTTGCCGTTTCTTCTCCGGGAAATTAAAATTACTCGGACGGAGCTTTGAATGTATTATATACGTTGTTTCAAAAATTCCATCCAGTAGACTGTAAGTCTGTGAATTTTATTTTAATCAGTTACTTCGATCCTTTCCAAGAGGATGAGAAAACTTTCGACCGGTCTAATGGGTATTTGCTCGCGTTCGTGTTCCCGCTCTAAATTTTTCGAAAAACTTTCCTTATGTTCCCCCCGGGAGGAGCGAGGTTATCGAGAGTAGCAGCCCTCTTCCGACTTCGAGATCGATGATAGAAAAAGACGAATTTCCAAGCGTCCCATTCAAGGAGGTGGGGGGGGGGGGTAATCGAGAAAGATTCGAGAAGCACGAATAGTTTCCGAAGTGGCGGACAATTTGCATACACGCAACTAGGCCAAGTGGCTCCGTTTTATTTCGCGGTAAATTCGACGATTCAACACTAGCTAGCGACGGTGCTCAGTCCTCCAATTATTTTCCCTTACTAATCCTGCTCTTCTAGGAAATTCTTGCGCGTTCCCATCGTACAACGTCGAGAAATTCAATGTATCGCGAATTTAATATATTACACAACAAGACACTAAATATTTTGTCAAATGTTCCCGCCACGAATATCTCAGTCGTCGTGAAAGACGAGGTGGATCCGTGAATAGTACGTATTTCTCGAGCCAGGGCTGGCAAGGAGCTAAACGCTGAAGCCTGCCACTCGAAACGCCGCGAATTATCATCATCATCATCGCCATCATCATCATCATCACCGTCTATTCCGTTGGTCCTGGAGCGTCGCGGCATTTCGCGAGAATTATCCCGCCCCCCGCGAGAGTGTAACGCCGTCATCCAGGCCATGAATTTATCATCCTGCCGGGCGCAATCTCGCCGCTCCACTCCTCCTTAAGGCGTGTATTAATTTTTCAAGGGAGGACGAGACGAAGCACCCCCGCGATTTAAAATTCAGAAGTCTAAACAGAGGCTAATGCCTCCCGGTACAAACGAGAGCTGCTTAATTATGCAGCTAGCATCCTTTCTCTTTTTCCTGTCCGTGTGGCCCCTGGGTCCCGTGGCCGGAATGCGCAGACCTATATTGTTGTGTCCGTTTGATAAATAAGTAGCCAGACGCGTCTAGATTCACGGAAAAATTTCACGAAGATCTCTTCGTCTGGCGGAGCTTTCAAAAAAATCAGGATGTTTACGGTACTAAATACGAGTAAATTCTCTCTTAAATACTTTACCCCGCTACTGCTTCTAATCTTTCATATATCAAAACGAGAGAGATTTATGAGGTCTGTAAGTAGTGTCCCTCTATAACTGTTCCAAAGCAGCCCCAAGTTTCAAGCATTAATTGAAGATTTGTTAAATAAATCATTGATGAGTATTTGAAGGCTCCTTGGCACTGAATGTTCAGGGGGGATATCCCCTGTAGAATTATTCAAGCGCCTACTGATGGGAATTACGTCTGAACACTCAGTGCCGAGGAGCCTTCGAACACTCATCGATGATTTACTGTATTTAGAGACTTCCAAAACAAACCAGTTAACCTTCAATAAGACAGGAAACACTTTAAAAAATAAATTCTCTCGATATTATTTCTACAATAGTTTATTCCTTAGTAGAGGTAAGATTTCAAGTACAATATTCTTGATTGCATCTTACATTTCATGAAATAAATTCATCATGAGAGACCGTACAGTTTATTCCGGAATGCATACCACACTTTACCCGCTACGATGTCACCGGTTTTTCTGCACGGGGGGCAAGTGAGAAAATCTCGGCGAGTGGGTGGAAGCACAGAGTTCTTGCCGAGCTGATTTCATTAGGGCATCAAAGATGCCTCGTGTCCGGGTGCGTTGGTGCTCGGTAGCTGGAGGAAAACTCGAGGATGAATGCAAAGGAAGCTCTCCGTGAGACCGGGAATAAAAGTATCCGAGGGAAATAAGGCGACGCGAAGTAAGCAAAAGGAAGTCGGTGGAAACGAAGGTAATTACGTCGTGATACGCGCACGCACGCTCCTAGGGAGGATCGTTTTCACGTTCGATGAAGAACTCGGGCTAGATGAGGGTGGCGCAATTTGCAGGCTGCAAACGCGTTTACAGTGCCAGTTCGTGCACGGATGAAAGAAAAAGGTGAAGCAACACGGGGGAACGCAGGTAAAAGTTTCTGCCAGTTATTCGAGTTGTCCTCCTCGGGAAGATGGTAACGGGTCGCGAGGGGTACGAGCTCGGGCGACGCTTTGCGAGCGGTTTAGGTGGCAGGAACGGAGGAACGAGGACGGCTGCCAGTCGGATAAATGGAGGACACGAGGGGCCACGCGTGCACCCCTCGCGACTCCGTGCATTTTGCATACTGATGAGCCCACTTTCGAGCCACTTCGCCTCCCATTTCCTTTCTTCAACGTTCCCTCGTCATTTTCCTCGTGCCTCCGTTTGTCCCTCTCTGTCTCGTCGGCGTTACGCCGCCGCGTAATAATCAACCGTCGCAGGTGGCGGGGGTCGGGAATGAAAACATTTTCCACGGTGATTTTCCTTCGTTCAGAAGGCAGGATTTCTTTTCTTTCTTCATCGTCATCATCGTTCCGCTCCTTTTCATGCCTGGGCACCTTTGGTGCCGGTTGAAATTGAATCGGGACAAGGGCGAACGGAAGAGTCGTGACGCGACTGCGCGAATGGAGGTCTGGTTGATGATTTTTTTCTTCTTCCATGGGTTGTAGAATTGTTGTGCAATGCGATTATCGGGACGTGGATCTTTGAGGTTTACGAGTGACCTAAGCTATCTTGCATTATCATCGTTTTGTAAGTAGCATTTCAAGTGAATATGCTGACATATTTGTGCAGATCTGCGATGAAACGATCTATCCGTCAGTGGTAGTGGAATGTAGTAGTCAGCCATCAGATGTTACCGACTAGACCTCTTATCCTTTTACGGAGTGTACCACGGGAAACTCGATTCGCTCGTAAAAATTCGGAAGTTCCACGTATTTATGCGTTCCCTGCATTTTCAGTAGAAATGACCGATATTAGTCAGACATGAACAGAAGTCTAAATACGATTCAGTGTATACGAAACATTAAACTCGTCACGGTGACCTGCTTGCAGTGGAGCATGGATCCAGTAGAAAATGTCTGTAATGGTCAGCCATTCCCCTTTTTAAAAAAAAAACGATCCATTTCGATCAGATGCACTTTCAACTCGAAACATTTCGAAATAACCTCGGTCCACAAAGCACAGATACTGAATCCTCGGGTATTTGTTAAGCTGAATCACAATTTCCAGTAGAAAAGTACCGCACAGGTCAGCCATGATCATTGTCGCAGAGGATCGCGACAATACCCGAAAGGGAGCAGCATTCTCATTCCGGTGACTCATTATTTCGAGCAACCGATAATTTCCCTCTTACCCGAAGAAGGATAATGGCCACCGACAAGTCGAGATTTACGCGGAAACCTCTAGCGATCGATTGGAAACTTTCCAAGATTCACCCGGCCGTGTGTTCTCCGTGCTTGCTATTTTGACATTTATACCCAACGACGTTGCTACCGCGATATTTTCACTGTCGCCTCTCGCTTCGCGCACACACGGATTACAAACGTAAATATTATTCGAAGTTCTAGCGGAACAATGATATTTCCCGGTGAATTGAGGCAACGAGTTACCGTACTCTACCAACATCAAACAGATACCGTGCGATATCGCTTCATCCGAGGACACCAAAAGATCGAATTTCAACTGTTCAGTCAAATTGATTTCACTCACCAGTCTCTTTCAGCTCCGAACTTAATCTTTTTGTCGGTCATGGATACTATCTCGATCACTGTCGAACAGGTTTGATGGTTGCATTGAGTGCCCTATTTAACGAGAAGTGTTAGACACAGTAAATTCTCGATGAGTGCTCGACAAGGACCCCAGGTGTAACGCTGACTTTTAAAATGAAGTTGACAATGACATTTATTTCAGTCGCAAATGGTCATTAGTTTATGAAATATTTAATTTTCTGTGCTGAGGAGACTTTGAACACTCATCGATGATTTCCTGTACTCTGTATCAAACGAAATGAAATTTTGTATGATCGACGGTGTCCGACAGACTGCACGTTAGACTTTAAAGTTTAATACACACACTTTCCAACAAATCTCGAAAAAGGATAGATGACTAGTGTGAAACAAACACGAGACAATTGAGGGTTGACGTTGTTCGTACAATTACGTTCCGGCGTATTTTTTCCATTCAAATATAACACGGTACCGCGGAAAGCACGACAGTCGGCCAAACGTGGACAGTTGCATTTCGACGGGATTCAAACTCTGTACACCAGCTGGTCCGTGCGAGCAATTCTCGTAAATTTCAGAAGTCATTTCTCCCATTTTTACAATGAAATCCACTGTGGGGAATGAGGGAGTCGCTAAGAGCCGGACTTTTGACGGTATTTTCGGGCTAGCCGCGAACGAAACGCAAACAACGTGTAATTCGTCGGCGGGAAGGGTTCACGTGTCATTAATCAACCGCGTGCACGTGTGTGACGTGGTCGCAGCCGTGATATTTTCGGAATAATGAGAACGATATTATTTACGTTTACACGTCCGGGACTGGAGAAGCTTTCACGATTCCCCTGACAATCGGTCGAGCGAATCGTGGACGAAAATTACACGTGCCGTGGAGAAATCCGGACGTTGGTCCCCACTATGAATTTTTATTTTACACGCTTTCAGCGTTCTCGCGTGGAACAGGCTACAATTTTTCCCGTCTCCCGTCCCCCACCACCATCGTTCGGTAAGTGGCCCGCGTCGGGTCCACCGATGGCGTTTTCCACAATACTGAAAAGCTGATGGTTCCATCCTGTGACACTGAAAACGGTCCGAGGACCCCCTGTTGAACGCCCTCGATTCGAAACAACAGCGACCGTTTCACCCTCGTTTTATTTCTCTGGTCCAGTGTCTTTTTTTTCAGCGTTGATACAGTTTCCAGGACTGCTCTGCTCGTCCACGATACAGAGAAATGATTTTTCGTCGATACACGGTTAGTACTCGATCGCGAATAACTGACAAATATTGTATATTACTAGCAATTACAAACACTCGTCTCTCTTTGTTCAATGTTCGCGCGGACATTATATATCAGGACCGTTTATAACGAATGCACCGTCGAAGATTGTGGATTATCAATTTTAACAGGAGTGGAATAAAGTGAAATGTCAATTATTGGGGACCGGGGAATGTGTGGGTATCTTGCTTGTTGGATGTATTTCCAGTCGACGGTTATTAATTGTACAACGACTGGACGATGAAATGGAACGGGTGGGTGGATATTTTGTAAGGTGGATCTTCGTGTCATTTTCTTCGAATTTCAAATTTCCTACTGCGTCTTCCTAAGTACCTTAACTAATGTATTTTTGTTATTGCGTCGTAATATTTGTTTGTAGGTAAAATATAACTATATTATAGATTTTTTAGTAAATCATTGATGAGTGTTCGGAGACCCCCTCGGTAGTGGGGATGACGTCTTAGTGATGAAGAGGCTTCGAACACTCATCGACGATTTACTGCATTAACCAATTATTTACTTTGGTATAATTATTTGAACGATTTCTTAGCACTTATTTAATAGCGGTATTATACAGTAATTTTCAGTAGTAACAAAACATTAATTCAATAAAACAGCTGGTGCCAATTTCCAACACGATTCGTTCGAGTTCACTCATACAAGACAGGAAGATCTCCCAGGGCCCCCCCTCCGCGCGTTAATTATCGGCCAGCCAACTACCCGTTAAGTCCAGTAAACCTGACTTAGAGGGAACTCGGTTCGACTCTCGTTTAAAATTTAAGGGAAGCTTCAAACTCTGCTTAATGCGCCTGCCAGGGGTGCATGTAATTCGTTACCAACTCCCGGCTACTTTAACGCTTAGCATCGAGTTCTATCAGGGGGTCCGTGGTGATCGGGGGAGCGCGATTACCTCGTGTTACCATTATTTCGTTCCACTTCCTTGGCAGAGGCTCGTGTTCAACTTTTCCCCCCACTGAGTGGTTCCACTGCTTAGTTTCCTTCAATATATTGAGAAAAGCTTGTATACTTTAATCGGTAACTTTACAATTTTTTTAATTAAAAACTTCCATTCTCACCCTCTGATGAAACGTTCCGCGAATAAAAAGGGATGAAAAGCGTTCCGGTAAAGGGTTGATTGTACAGGGTTCAAATTTTTGTCGGAGAACAAAAACGTTTCAAGGGGAGGAGATTCCTGTTGGACGATGGTTTAATAAACATTTCTCGTGATTAGTTTCGTAGGTAGGTGAATGGAAAACGAAGGGTTCTGGTTTAAAGGGCGCTGTTAAATAGGTCAGAAGGGCAACTTTGATGTATTGTTGTCGTAATGCGTGGGAGCGATTAACCATGCACCCGTTCCCAGCCGGCTACTTTGATGCGGAGGGCGGACTCGAGGAATTTCTTAAGAAGGATGAAGAACCCCCTGGCGAAAGTTATGAAATATATCCGGGTTTTCGTCTCGTTTCTACCGTTATTATTATGATGAAAGAGGATTATCCAATAATTTTCCGGGGAATGAATACCGGGATCATCTGGGAAGGAGAGAAGAGTCCGTTGACTCGGAGTATTCGTTTCCCGAGCTGGATATTCCCGTCCACCCCTCCTCCGAACAGTTTCATCCCCTTCCGGCACGCTTCTTAATTCCTTTCGTCACCGCTTACTTATTCGACGTTATGCACTTAGCCGCCGCGATTAAGGATTCCCTTAAAATTCTATGGCCACTTTCACGTCTCAGGGCACAAAAGAATGCAAACTTCACGGTCCTCGCAAAAACCTACCATTCCTGTTTACGTGCAAAACCGATCCACGATAGATGCAAATCTATCTCGTCGTTTTCGACTGTGAAATTTATTGCTAGTGACACTCCCTTTCAGGAAGTAAAAGAAGAAAGATCATACACCTTATAAGTCTCCAAAAATTTTAAGTAGTAGAGGTGTAAAACTAGGCAGACCTACAAATACAGTAAACCATCGATGAGTGTCCGAAGGCTCTTCGACACTGAATGTTCAGACGCTATACCCACCACTAATCATTCAATTGGTTGCGCCCCCAAGTGGTGGGGATGGAGCCTTCGATCACCCATCGATAATTTACTGTACATAAATTCCCTAAAATTATCTCTCACAAAAGTACCTCCAACTACACCAATTCTCCTGCAGTTGGCTCATTCCCTATACCCTTTACAATTCCACTGACCCTATAAATATTCCCAAGGGAAAGTAAGTCACCTGGACAATCAATTAGAGGCCGAAAGGGGATGTTCAAAGCACCTTCCGGCTTCTGTTCCACCCCAAACGAGCGGCTCCAGCACGGAAAAGGGTTGACCACCGAGGCGTCGAATAGCGTAGAGGGGGTGGAAAGAAACACAAACTCTAGCAGGTGTCGCTGCGCCGAGCGAGACGGAAATCTCGGGGGCGGTTCATCGATCTTTCTCCGCGACCTGTATCAGGACGGCATAGCACGGAGGTGCTTCTGGCTTTTGCCTTTGTCGAGTCACCTCTCTCTCTCTCTCTCTTTCTCTCCCGGCCCTTTCTTCGGCCCGTCGAAACCACCTGGCTACGAAACATCCAATGCAACCTCCGCCCGACTTCCCTCCTTTCATACCCCCGTAGCATCCCTCAATGCGGAGGAGTTCGCGCAGACCCGTTCGAACCTCAGGCGGGTATGTCGGAGTATTCGGTATAAAAGTACTTTTTCCGAGGGCCTCCCTAGCGTTCGCCTGGGCATCGAAGTTTCAAATGAGTTTCCATTGAAATTTAACTGCCACAGCCTCACCCCCCCAACCACCCATCACCGACTACTAGCGTGAAAGCAACGGCCGCCGCGCGTTAACCGGTACACGTGTCTGCAGAAACTCGATGGTGAGCAGCTTGGTCAGATCGAATGCGGAATTGAAAGTTTACCCGCGATTTGCGCGCTTGATGAGCGGGGTAAAAGGAGCCTGGTTGCAGGAAAGGAAACATCGGTCAGGCTCGAAGCCACTGAACATCTATTTTTAGTCGGATTCTGGAGTCTTTTGGATCGGAGGTATGTGTGTGTGATCCTTGAATTGCACTCGAGGGACATGTTAAATGGCATGAAAAATTATAATTATTAGGGGATCGTTCGCTTTTTATTTTAAAGGAGTACTTCACCCTGAAGGGTCCAAAGATAGGTAAAGATTTGGGAATTTTTTTTATTAGGTAATTATTAAAAATTTCAAGTTTTCAGAGGTTATGGAGGAGGTGGTACAAATACAGGCTAGTGATATACTAAAATATTTATTTTTAGTATCCGAGATATTTAAATTCCACGTCAACTTTTTGCACCCAAGAATAAATAATTTCAAATTTTGAACAATAAATGTGGAGACCAGCCGAGTTGAGGCAATCGATCTAAGGACTTTGCGACGTAACACAAACATGTTTGTGTTACCGATACCGTAGTTCCACCCAGAATTAAATTTGTCCTTAAATTCAAGGGCGTAGAATTCTCAATTACTCCCGAAATTCGATCATTATACATCGTACATCGAGTCACGTCTCGCGGTACAATCTACAATATCGATATCCAACATTTCTCTTGAAACATTAGCTCCGAGAGGATCGAAAAATCCAACAGTAGACATCGGTACTCCGTTCGACGACGAAAACGAAGTTATAAACGTGTACCGGGTGTGGCCCGAATAAAAATCAGGGTCTGACATGGTCGTGGCGCCCTCCCCCCGTGAAGAAAACCCGGGATGAAAACTCGATCAGCGTCGTCGTCGTGGTTCGCCGTGTGCCCCAGCCAGGGGGATGAAAATAGTCGCTCGATGGACGAATGGTGGCTGTCCACCATCGCGATTTCTTTCGACACCGTGGTTACCCGTAGCATTCGAACAGATGGGGGTCGTGGGAGAAGAGAAAGCTAGCTTGGGGGATGGACAGGTCCGTGTGTTGATTTCAAATGATCCTGGATTTCCGAGGGTGAATAAAAAATCTAGACGTCCCCAGTGGAAAGTGAAATGAATTCCCTTTTTTTCTCTACACCTTTTGTTCCTCCCTCCACTGTCCCCCAACCCCCCTGTTTTCCACTTTCAAGAAGTACAGTTTCGCGAACGAGTTTTACTCTAGAGGAGATCAACCAAGATCCAGAAAATCCGAGGGATAGGACGATGTACAGGGTACGGTACAGAGAAGGAGAAAATCCCAGGGGAACGAGGTATTTCAATGGGCAGGATCCTAGTCGCGGATGATGATCAATCTTTTTCGGTGGTTCGCCATCAGAAGGCCAGAGGCTAGAAGACGCTTTGATCGTTCCTTTCGTTCCAAAGATCACCCCCATCCTACCTTAGGATACCATTTGATCCCCCCGTTCACGAAATCACTGGCTAAGGAGGAAATTTGTTAAAGGAAAACGAGATTCGATTTTTACTCGAAATTCGGCGTTTTTATTTTTGTTTTTCTCTACCACCCCCGCCGTATATTTGGTTGAACGTCTTCCACCCCCTGTCGCGGGAACGGAGACGTCAAGGCGTGCGGAGACGTTACGGAATTCGCGAATTCTTCGGAGCTAACGGCGTGAATTTCCATTGGACGCACCGCTTCCTTATCGGCGCCGATCGATCCCCCTTCGCTTAGCCTTTAGCAGTAGAATCGCTGCTTTCGAAAGGTGTTGCGGCTTCGTCGCTTCGCTCGCGAGGCACCTGGGAACCGAATCTCCTTTCAATTCCACGGAAATTCTTTTTATTCGGGGGTTGCTTGCCTCGACTATGAAGGGGTGAAACCAGGAGTTTCTTGGGGAATAGTATCGTGACACAGTTCTGTCCACGATGGGTCGCTGTTAACATTCTTCAGAGGGCTCCATTTAACAAGAAATGTTAGATATCGTCTGACGATTCACAGTAAATCGTCAATAAGCGTTCGAAGGCTCCTCGATATTGAACATTAAATATTTCATAAAATAATAGTTACAGGTGGCTGAAACAAATATAATTGGCTTCAAAATTCCAAGCTCTACCACTGTGCTAAATCTCATTAAAAAGTCAGCGTTACACCTGGGGACCGATTCTTGTTAGTGTCGAGGAGCCTTCGAAGACTCATCCATGATTTACTGTACTCTTATTCTGTTTAAAATATTTCGGTATTACAGATTACATCGAATAGGGTGGTCTGAATGTGAATTTGACAGTGGAGGGATGAAAAGATTCTTGTGCTGATGTATAAGGTTAATAATAGAAGTTTTTGATGACTCCGTCGACAGACCTGTAGAATCACTGTCTGGAGCTCTGATCGTCTATATTCGGACACGATTGTGTACGTATAATTAAGGGGTATAGTTATTCCGGCTGCGTAGTTTAACATCTGAAACTTCCGTCTTAATTATTCATGCGCCAAAATGGTGGTCGTGTTTGCTTTCCATTGATGTTATTAGATCACCTTGGAGGTTTCTCCGATGTGCGCAGACAAAACATACGCACAGGTTATGGATTCTATTATTGTTTAGAAGTCTATTAAAGCTTTCGATTAAAGTACCAACACCTTTTTTGTAAACGTATTAAATGTAGAACGTTGATAAATTCCGTCTGCAATGGTGTTCGAAACTATTTGCAGCGAAGTTCCATGTAACGTAATTTAAGCTGTTCTCCACTTTTGCCAGCGCGTGTAATAATAACATCGTATATTCCGACGCGAAAGGCTACTTAACGGTTTAATCTTCGTTCAAGATAATAGAACGCCGTGTATAGACCGCTCTTAAGGATCATCGAAGTACAAGAACCGAATCTCTTAAGCTGTAACCGGTTTGGTACACGGTGTAAGCCAGGTTTAAAATTAAAGCTTGACATATACACAGTGAACGAGCGCAGTGTGTGTCGCGTCAACGGCAGCCCATGCGAGAAACATTAAACCTAATAACCGAATTCCGCGTAAAGAGCTTCGAAACTTGTCGAACTACGTGTGCGAGTATCGTATACTTCGGAAAGTGTGAAATTAGGCGATGAGCGAATCCTGCGTTAACTATTTCAACGAGACACTCGCGTATGCTTAAACTTTCTGGGTGGATAACGAAACGTGATCAGGTTAGATTATTCTATTTTGTATAGAGATAATAATAAGTGACTAGATTTTTCGTACTCAAGGTCACATGAAGGTCATTATTATAGATTATTGACTTGGACCCATTTTGATTCGATGGACACCATGTTGAACATCGTTTTAATTAAGGTGAACATCTTCTTAATGTTCCTTTGGTTCAGAAGAAAAATAATTATTTGTTATGACGCTTGCCAAATTCGTCTCAATATCCACTAAAGTACGGTGTAAAAAAATTACAGATATATCTGTAAAAAAAAACTGAAGGTGGCTTTGAAAACTCTGGAAAAGCATGGTCGTAAAAAAATCTTCTAAGCTAACAGTAGAATAATTTAATCCGATCACGTGTCCTGGTCAATCCTGTATATACTACCTACATCAAGCATTCTCGTTTTCCGAACAATACAAAACAATCTCGACGACAGAATTTCACCGAGAAGACAGAAGCTTCGTAACAATTTGGCTACGCAAGGAAAACGAGGAGAATCACAATTCTTTCTGTCATTCCTTCTTCTGTCCTCTGATCGCTTCCTACTCCACGTCAGACGTTCCACTATTATTATCCGGAACTGGTTGTCGACATTGTTATTCGTCGTTTCCGCGGGAACCGTACCAGAACCGCCGAAAAATATCGCGAGAGCACGCTGGTTGAAATGTCGGAACGAGGCGACGTTCGCCAGAAATTCGACGCGCATGCGAGCACCGTCGAGGATCGGTGGAATTACCATAACGACATGCATGTATGGAGGAGAATCGTTGGAGATCCTCGGAGATCCTTTTACTCTCCGACGAAATCGTGATATTTCGGTTGACCTTGAGGGGCCTCCTTCGTAGCTTTGCCAACCAGGGCTGCTGCTGTAGAATGCAGCCGCGACGCTGAATAGACCGGAGGTTTATAAATCATGGAAATTGCCGTTCTTCTGTAACGACGCGGCGGAATTCACCGGAAGAAGCTTGTTTTCGGCGGACTGCCTCGTAAGCTTCGTTATACCGGCTCGTAGTTTCCCACGGCTGCGGGAAAATTCTTTTCCAGCTGGGAACGCGATTTCTTGTTTGCATACTCGCATCTCGGCCCGTGATGTTAATAGCAGACACGCTCGTCTGGCGGGACTTTCGCCGGCGCGTGGAAGCGAAATAGTTAATGAATATGCATCCGTTCGTGTAGGATATTGCAACCTTGTCTTAACACTAGAACTACCGAAGATGAATGTGTTTGTTATTTTCATCGTGTACGTAAAGGGGATAGCTTGTTGAAAATGTACAAATTGATAAATTAACGAACTTCTTCAATTGTATATTGCAATTCAAGTTGCGAAGAATCTCAGAAAATACACTGTTATGACATTTAATCATTTTTATAAGAATTTACGTACCAGTCAGTTTGATACATACCAGTCAATTTAGAACAAGACAACCTACCTCTGTTGATTAAACGCATACATTTTCGACTATTTATGACTTAAGAAACGAAATAAAGTGTGTCTGGCTACGAACGACCTTTTTCACTGTGGCAGTCAACGTGTTAAGCAAGTTATTATTAACTTGGGTGTTCCTTGTCATTCTTTCGAATGTTCACCTGGATTCTAAAGGGGTTAGTAGCAAGAAATAGGGGTTCTTTCATTCATTCAAACGATCGAAACGTCGAACGGACCCATACAACCGGGTTCACGAGTCGTGAAAAAGGTCGAACGGCTGAATTACCATCGCGAATCCATATATGGAGGAGCCCCGTGAATCCCCTTTACCGATTCTCATCGGGAATTTCTTGCGACCTTCACACAAGAACCACGAAGCTTCGCGACCGGATTACATCAGCATGGATTGCGCGTAATACCGTGTAAACCGCGATGGAAGCTTTCTTTCGTTTTTGATCTCTGCCTTCATCCCCTGCTTCTGAAATCCATGTTAGTTTTCAAACATTTCAGACCGTTTATCCTGCGTTCACTTGCGATCGAGACGATCGCAAACACTGCGTGTCCTCACATTTTCATCTCATACTTTCATCGTTTCCAGGGATAACTACAGTAAATCCTCGATGAGTGTTCCACTACTCTATATATGGCTGAAACAAATATTCAGAATTCCATGCCCTATCACTGTGTTAAACCTCATTAAAAAGTCAAGATTTACACCTGGGGACCTCTCCTTGATCACTGTCGAGGACCCTTCGAGCACTCATCGCTGATTTACTGTACTTTCGGTCAAGACAGGACACGAATCACCCGGGAGAACTTTGAACGTCACTTGCAAAACGACTTTTTTCATTCGGTTCTATGGCTATCGCCGTCTTAATTACGCGAGGAATGATGGCCACGCAGCAAAAGAGGATCGCCTCAAGAGGAATCGTTTGCAAACCGCAAACAATTCACCGGGTAATTAACCCGGTTCCGGACGCGAATCGCCGATGAAATGGCATTTAAAATCCATCGTCGTGCTAGAGGACGGAACGAAAAAAAAAGGAAATGAACGGAGGAGCAATTGGTGGGGAGACTGGCGAAGTGGTATAAAGGGATGCTGGGGCGTCGAGGTCATTATTGTACAGGTTGGATCGAGACGGGTTGAAAAGTTTGTTGGTCGTTTGCCAGGGTTGCTCGAACGAACGGGGAAAGAGAGAGATAGAGAGTGCACCTTGAAAAAATACTCAGTGAAAGAGTCGAAATGGCTCGACGTCGGGGCGTGGAATGAAAGAGACTGGCGGTGAAATTTCACGGGCCACTTAGATACCGATACTACTGACGATTCTCTTTTCAGGGGGACCTATCGTACTCATGAGTTATGAAACATCGTTGCTCGATCGGGCGTACCTTTCATATTTCCTTGGGTGCCTCGCTGGCTCGTTGTTTTCGCCGTGGAAACGTCCACGGTGATGTACTTTCTGTCGGAAATACGAGTCCAATCGTTCATAAAGCTTCTCGGGTATTGCTTGGATGGCGCTCGATGATAGGTTCACCTAGCGGCCTGGCAATTTCTCCTTTTACGGAACGAGCTCTCCCTGTATGTACAGTATAGTGTACACGCGCCAGGACATGCTTTTATTCTATAGAGTCTCCGATGAGAATGGTGGCCTGGAAATCTGATAAAGGAAGCTGCTGGCCTGCTGTCGTAAATCGACCGTTTCGACAAGCATTTTTTACCTTGGCTGCGTGGATACAGAGACATTTCACGATATTCGAACCGTGGATTAAGAAGGGGTCGAGTTCCGTATCCCGTTTTCCGCGTTGGAGGCGTCATAGTAATTTGTAACCGGGGGCATCGATATAATTTACAATCGGAAAGCAATCAGCACGTATATACGCCAGGATACGAAGCGGTGGTCCGGTCGATTCGCCACTGGGGTTGTTCCAGGGGCTGGCGATTTGAAATTCAAAAGGCGGAATAAATTCTCCGGGCCGTGGCCCTACTCGCCGCGGTTTTATTAGGTGTCGGGGAATCTAGGCGACGTAAGGACAATTCGAGAACACGAGAATGTGTAATTTTAAAGCTGGTGCACGTTTCATCGTGGGCTCTACCGCATTGGTTCGCGAATATCCGTGTCTCGTTTGTCAGTTGTAGGAACACTGTGATGGAAATTAGAACGTAGAGCTATGCATTTATATATCTGGAATACAGATAACTGTTTGTGCTCGGAGGCTACATACACCTGGATGAAAACTAGATTTTTTCATTTGGTAATATAAAACCCTACATTAAAATTACTTGTCTAGTAAAAATTGGTGCCACAACGATGTTTTTCAATATTTTTCAATGAACGGGATTGTTAGATTATAGAGTAGACCGTTAAGGAGAATCAGATTGCACTGGTCAGACATAGAAAAGGTCTACTCACACGGGAAGGCTCGGAAGTGTCCCCCTCCGATTTTGATGAAACTTCGTATGTTTGTTAAGCAGTCAAAAATAAGGGATACGTATTTTTTTTTATCGACTAAGACGCGACTTTAAGGGGTGAAGCCATCCCTCGAAATTATATTTCGGGCAATTTCTTAGCACCATATTATTCTACATAAAAAACCGCAAACCTCGTCCATTAGAAGATTTCATGTATCTCCTCTGGTTTTTGAGATAGTACTTTCGAGTTGAAACTTCGAAGGGTGGTTTCACCCCTTAAAATCGCGTCTCAGCCGATAAAAAAAAATACGTATCCCTTATTTTTGACTGCTTAAGAAATACGCGTAGTTTCATCAAAATCGGAGGGGGACACTTCCGTGCCTTCCCTTGTCAGCCCAGTAGATCCAGACATCACTGGTCAGACACCCGAAATATCTCTAAGGTGACAACAGATTTACCAAAAGGAGACCTCAAAAGTTTGCTATTGGACGGTAACAAAATACGTTCCACGTGTTACCGTGGCCGTAATAGGCACGGGGATAGATAAAGGAAGAACAGTTTGGCCACCGTTGTATTTAGGTCGGGATCGACTGCTCGTTCAAATAATTTTTCTCTCTCGGTGGCACGTCAACGGAGGAACGGTGTCATCAGTTTGACCCTGTTTTCACTCCCTGTTTCGATATTACTGCTCGTCCTCGCCGCGACGTCGAATATTCCGCCGATCGCGTGGTATCTGACAACAGCAATAACGGTACACAGTCGATTAGACTCCCTTACGCTCGATTTTCCCTTCGAATGGTGGTCCCTTCTGCTCCTTCGGCTTTCCCCCCGTATTTCCTCGACAAAGGCGGGCTGCTTTCCAGCCGCCTTTTCCACCGCGATACGGTTTTATTGCGCGTTCGCATGTGAATATCGATAACACACCGTCTACGAATGCCTTTCTTTCCACGGTTGGTATTAATCACGTGGCCGTGCAACGTCGACGAGCATTCTGACGGTGATAACCACGGTGAAAAATATTCTTGAAGTGCAATCGTATAAAGTACAACTGTTTTTAAGCGTTTCCGTTCTTACCGCGGGAATTCTGGCGCACTTGAGGACCCTATATTCTATCCCAGGAGCCTGCATTACCACTGAACGTTCAATTTAATTATTTATTGGCGTAGAAACTAATTCCTGTATTTCTTTTCATAGATTAATTGTTGATTTACGATTAACCAAAATACAGTGTGGTCTTGGAAATATTCCTCATCACTTTGAATTCACGTGCTGCATTTCTCGGGCAGTTGGCGAATCTACTCTCGAAGAAATGGTGGTGGTTTTGGGTTAGTAATTAATTGTTGGGGGCAACGAATTAATTTGTCCACCTAATATTATCAAGACATAGCTATGCTGTATATAATTCGGATACTAGGAGAAATGTGCAGGGCTTCTAGTAGCTTCATTGACAAGATGAATCTTGGGCTGACCAATTTAACGCTTGTTCCACTGAAATATAACTTTCACTAGATCCCTGTACAATTCGTCCACGCGACCGAACCTTCTAATGTTTCTATGCTTCCTACAGAAGTATTGAAAAGAAATACACGATATTTACTCATCATACCCTGAAAAAAAATTGCGAAAGATATTGTCACCTGATTGAAACTGAATCTCAGCGCTTCCCGCTGGCTTCACGGAAAGGATACATTTTATTCCTAAGAAAATACATCTATTCCGGAAGCTAATGGAGCCGGAAACGCCAGGGAACGAGGTAACAGCCGCTATAAAAGCAGGGACTGGAAATACTCTGCAGTCGGTTCCCCGGAAGTTCCAGCCCAGTTTCCTGGTTACGATTCTCGCGAAACGACGATCGGCAAGTTTCCCTGCCTCCCCCTCCGGTGTTTATTAACCGCGGGACAGGGTTGGTTATATCGTAGCGAATCGTCGAGCGTCGGGACGCCTCGGATACGACGCCCGAGGCGTTCGACGAGTACTAAACTGTCTTCCACCGGAATTATACCCAAGGAAGATTAGAAACGAACCATCGTACAGAGGGCTGCTGTTCGTGGACACGACTCCCAGACGATCCTGCGAGAACCGTCTAGAGCGTGGAACGGGATCGCGGTTCGACGGTCCAAAATCACGACGCCTGGCGTCCATCCGTGTCGTAACTCTCTCGGTTTGAATTTGAAGACGCATTGTCATGGTGATCGAGGAAGATAATGGACCCCACGAAGTCTCGGGAATATCGATGGACCGCTCGCGATTCAGCCGAGAATATCCCTTAGGGGCGAAGACGCAGGACGATGATTATAATATTTTTATTCGACCCCCGTCACTAGGAATGATGATCGTTCGTGAATTTATCAGTGCAACCGATTGGCTGAATTATTGGAAGGTATTTGGTCGTCTGGTAAGAGTTTGTGTCGTTTCAAGGGATTAATATCTTTGTTATCATTGTTATTGAATTGAAAGAAAGTCGTTTGAAAAACCTGCCATGAGGTTTTTAACCGAAAAAATGAAGCTTCATGTGTCTGTTATATTAAAAAAGTATGAGGAATTATAACAAGAAGTGTTACATTTGCCGATGAAGTAAAATACAAAGTAAAAAATTGTGAATTTTATGTTCCACAATAGAACGAACTATGCGGACGACCTAATAGTATTATGAAACCGATTTCTGTTGAAACTTTAACGAATCCTTTCCAGATTGGATTTTGAATATTTTTCACGGGTTCAGTTATAAATATTTTGTCACGCGATTTGCATGGATGAGATTCTGTTTTTTTCTTCTTTTATTTACGTTGTGTTCTCTGTGGACAATATTTCCCGGATGATCCTGCTGTTTATTTATTATACATGATACAGTGGCGCGTAATATAGGAATGCGTCAAATAGGGGGAAAAAGGTCACGCGACGAGCGAGTATCATCGAGTTCGTTCCGAATTTCACGCGTTGCCAAACCAACAAGGGGGAACATACCTATAAAAAAAAAAAAGGAAAACGAAAAACAATGTCGATACGAACGACAATACGAGTATAGAGGGGGGTCGGTCGTTGCTGTTGCCGTTCGAATTTCGACACCGTTTAATTCGTTGTTTCAGCGGTGGTGAATTCATCATGAACCGGTGAAAACGATCACCCATTCATCCCATTCGAACTCGTTTCCCCCGTGTTTCCTTAACGACCAAAAATGGAAAACATTGGTCGCGCGCCGGTTGATCCAATATTTGATTCGAAGTTTTCGCGCGATATCGATTGTACCGTCCTACTATAAAAAATTCTAAGCAGACACTTTTATTCACCGATGTACGAATATTTGAGGATCTATGGGGCCATAAACTTGACCTTGAAAAGATCCTTTTTCAGTCACCGTTGGTCCTTTCACGTGGTACAATTAGCATAATACCGACTGTTTCTCGAGGCCCAAAGGTAAATAAAACAATTTTCGAAGTTCTGCCTCAGGTAATAAAATCGTGAATTCAATGTATACTTTCTCAAAGGCACCCTCGAAAGGGAAAAAAAATGGTCGGGCCTTGAATTTCCACCAACGAATATCCCCTCCATACCTCACGATTTAATGATTTCTTTGTTCCCAGATCGACAGAAGTCAGGCGTGTCGTGGCGTTCGGTGTGAAACAGACTAAAATATTGCGAGTGAGTAACGAAACAGTTGTAGGAATCGTGACGATAACGACGCGTAGAGTGAATCAAAGGTGGTGGATAACAAAGATGTGTGTGCGTTGATCGAACGCATTCCTGTTTCGATCTCTGGACGTGTGTCGACATTGGTACAACACGAGTGAAGTTTACGAGTCCCCCGTTGGTTGCATGGCGTGAAAGCGAATCGGGGGAAGTTTTGATGGAAACTACGAGGCTAGATGCAAGTCTGGTATCTCAAAGAAACTGATTCGAGTAAGTACAGGTACTTCTATCCACCCTCTTGCGTTTCATACTCGCAGAACTCGTGAGTTTCCTATTTTCTTTCAAGGATTTCGTTGTGTCCACGATTCATCATGCTTATTATAACATTACCCGATTTGAGAACCCGATTTCATAGAATAATTTTACGTATAAAATTATCAGCACTGATTTCGCGTTATTACGGTCACTACTGTTACTCTGATTATTATTACTTTGTATACACAATCGTGGTTATTATTCTTGAAAAATTTACCCTTCGGGGATCAGCTTAATGTCTGGTTATTTGTTGAGCATCCTTATTGTTTAGTTGAATAAAATTATGTTCGACCGAAACGAACCGAGAACAAGTAAAATCTGAACGATTAAACACGGTCGTAATTTCTGATTTAAATATAAATGAAAGGGAAGCTTAAGCTTTTATGGACCACGAAATTGCGATAACTTCTATTTTCATCGCTCGCGAACGACGAAACTAGACGATATTCCCAGCAAATCTGTTGACTGCAAATGCATCCAACGAAGATGAAATCGATGTAAACAATCGAACGCGACAGTTAAACGGGGGGATAGTTTAAAAAGTGCTTACTCCGCGATGGAAATGAAAATCGTGTTACGTGTCACGCTGGTTCCATCGCGTTCGAGCCTTTTCGGTTATATTTTTTTTTTTCTGCTGGTTCCTCTGTCGCGAACTGTGAAATAAAAAAAAAAACAATATCAAATAGAATTACTTCTGGAACAGCGGGAAGGCGTTACACACATTCGATTTCGCGCTGTAAATTCCGTCGTATCAAAGCGAGGCGAATAATGAAAATGGTTTTGCAACCGCTGTGTCTGTATGTGTGCGGTGCCGCGTGTTCGAGCTTTTGGAGGGTTTGCGGCACGGCGGGATTACGGGAAAAATCCGTGCAGGACGTTAAAGAAAATTTAATGAAAAATTTTTGCATCATTTTTTCGGTCGTCGTTGTCCCCGTAATCCTGGCTGGTTGTACCAGTGTAAATCCCGCGATTCGTTTGAGGCTATTGACGCATCGATCGACCATTCCGTGTGTCAACTAAACCGATACTTAAATTATATTCAACGTCAATTAAACTGATTGATCCTTTAATCTGTTCTTGTTTTTATAAACATTTACTCCAGGTTTCATTCACGGTGTAAATCATTTGGGGACAATGTAAATCTGTTACAAATGAAATTTACTCGATCGTATATCTCCAACCGTGACTACGTGAAATATCGTGGAAAGGA
This sequence comes from Dufourea novaeangliae, assembly GCF_001272555.1. NCBI lineage: Eukaryota > Metazoa > Arthropoda > Insecta > Hymenoptera > Halictidae > Dufourea > Dufourea novaeangliae. The sequence continues at coordinate 260,140 of NW_015374011.1, read as the reverse complement.
GTCAACAATGGAGGACAGTGAAAATAATATATTCGAGACGCGAATGTGTCGCAACGCCCGCGGATTCAGACGCAATTTCTGCAATGGAGAAACGATGATTGTAGATTACGTTTCACGGCCATAAATACAGAGGAGTATCGAAAGTGTAACGAGATAACTGTCGTTCCGTTGATTTGTTGGTAGATCGACCGTCGGAAATTCGATGTTATCCGCGGTGCACCTGCAAAAGAGGCTCGGGCATCCGCGAGACCACTTTTACCAGTGACACAGAATGTCGCGTCCGTCCGCGTGGATTTCTCTTTCGAATCCGCCTGGAGTTGTAAATTCCAGGCTCGACCGTCGTGGTACGCGTCCGGTTGCGAACTGTTGCCCGCCAAATTAATATTAGGCAACTGTTTCAATTTCTTTAGTGAGAAAAACGAATAATTGCTCGACCGTTGGAGCTGGCGAATCGTGATGCGAATGTTGTCGAATGATTGTTCGATTGCGAGTTAATGCGAATGAATTGAGTCCGTGTGACTCTAGTCGTAACGAGTATGTTTTGCGAACGAGTGTTTGCGAACGAGTGTTTTCTATTGAATGTTTTCGACTGAATGTATCTTTTCGACTGTGTGTATCTTTTCGACTGTCTGTTCGAGTTTCGTGTGACGTCGCGCTTCCTCAAAGTTTGATGAAGGCGTGACCAAAACTCGCCTCCTTATTGGTGATGCCCTGAAGGGGAAGGCAAATTTCTCGGGTTTTTCACGCGACGCGGAGGTGGAATACCTCTCCTTCAGGGCGAAGCGGACGTCAGGAAAATATCGCGCACGTGGTCGCGGTGCGAGTTGACCGCGACGAATTTTCGAGTCTCTCAACGGTAGGGTTTTATGATTATATTGTCTGCGAGTCAGCGCGCCCCGGTAAGGCCCGGCGCGGATGGGTCCCAGGTTACCGAGCGCATGTGGCGGACTGCAGACCAAATGTTCGCTTCTTTTGTCTATTATTCTCTTTGTGTTAACGAAATTAAACTTGCAAAGGGTCGGTCTTGCAAAATATATAAATTGACTGAAAAAAAGGAATAAAATAATAAAAAGTAACGGTATCGTCTGACTGTATAACCGTCGTTTCGGTCTACGACGGAACACAGAATGCTATCTGGTCGATTTCGAGGAATTGACTTTTTCGAGTGAGTGAACTTTTTCATGCCTAAACCCTTGTAGACAAGCAATAAAAACACGAATGAAATGGATCATCGGAGAAGAAGCAGTCCAAACTGGATTAAAATTTGTTCCATAGAGTGGTCTAGTCGTCGCGAAAAACAATTTTAGAAATTAGTCTGCCGCCTGAGTGCTGAAGCTATTATCTGCATATCTGACTATTATTGGCTGTTTCTACTTATTTTCGTATGGTCTGGTTACATTTCAGCAGATATTACTTTCCATAAAAATTTGATACAATCTCATAATTAGAAGGACGATGAAAATACCTAACAAAGTGGGTAACATCTATACAGTAAATCATCGATAAGTGTTCAAAGATCATCCCCACCACTGGGTGCTTGACTGCTTCCACGGGGGACCCCCAATGGTGGGGATGACATCTGTACAAACAGTGGTGAGAAGCCTTGGAACACTCATCGATAATTTACTATATTCGTCATAAGTAGAAAATGAACGTAATGGTCAGACATCCCCAACTGATAAAATCCTCTAACTAGATCTTTCTATAAATGAATCTCCCAGCATAAAACAATGCTTCCGGAAATGTTATCACCTTCCACAGGTAAAATCACCTCCGTTAAGATCAAACTATTCGGTACTGCTCACTATATATCTATATGGTCAAACTGGACACCACAGATTGCATGAGATACCCCCATCAGAATTGGCCAATCGAGACGACGACCGTATCCACTGAAATTTGCAGATTTCCATTAATCCCGATTGCATAAAGGAAGTCGAGGGAGCCGTTGCGTAACGAACAACGGGAAGGGAGCAAATGCAATCCCGTGGACGTTTGCAAAGGGATGTAGCGAGCGCCGTGGCCCAATAACGATCGAGACAGAAGTCAATTAAGACGAGGTCGTGCAATAAACATATCGGGCGTATAACCGGACCGACCACCAGTCGATCGAACCCACCGAATCGATCCAGGGGGCTTCGCACAATTAGGAGAGCCACGTCTGGTCGGTTTCGTGCCGTTCGTCCTCCCCACCAGGTTTAAACCCAGGAATTCCGGAAGTTAAAGGTGGGAGAGACCTTCCCCATATCGCTTTCAGACGTATCCTCTTTACGCGTGAAGTTCGAGCGTCGTTTCACGTCGACGTTATCGGGAGTTGCCGTTACGAGGCGAATTCGCAAATCCACGAAACCGCGAACACCGTACCGACGAAATACCAACCGCGCTATTTTCAAAATTGCTTCAGCCTCGACCGTGTTTCGGGGCTGCGGGGAAAGATACGAGCGTCTTGGGTATTTCTCTTGGGAAACAATCGATCCACTACGTCGATCAGATATTTTTTTCCTCCTATTTCCAGCTATTTAAATCTTCTTCACCTACTGCAATTCAACGCAGTTTGAGGATCAATCAGGCAGGCAAAATCTGACGTATACTGGTTGTAACGAAGAACATTGGAGATGAATGTGATTTCTAGTTATTTTTTTATTACAGAAAAAGCACTTCAGCTTCGTTTTCTGTGATCAACTGTAACAGGTGTAACGTTAGGGTGGCTTTACATTTCCAGTATTCCATTCAGAAAACTTAAATTTCTTTTTTCCCTCGATCAGGGTTAATTAAGAAAACTACCTCATTTCCCACACTGTACAATAATCGATATTTCCACCGAAAGTAGTAAAGAATAATCGTGGTGCTTCACGGTGCACGCAGAGGCACATACATCATCCCCGTCATCCCGGGGAATTTCGTTCTCGTCAGGAAACAATAACCAAGTTCCCGATAGTATTACTACTTCAATCGAGTTTCGAGGCGGTTCGCGGCTGTATTTCGTAACAAAGGATCGTAATTACCAGCTTGATAACGGCATTACGGGCCGAGTGGAGTAAAAATTTCCGCTTTCGAGATTAAATTGCCGGTGGTACGTTAATCAACGTGCATCGATTCGGTTGGGAGGTGGTGAAAACCGTCAAACGAGCCGCGAACCAATAACTTTTTACGCCGACTCTGTAAGTAATCTTCGTGTGACGTTGAAATGATCGTAACTCTGTATCGTGGTGGAGAGGGGGTTGGTGGGGAATGTATCGATAGGAAACTACCACCCCCCTCGAGAAGCCGTCTCGCGGAAGCCCCTCGGAAGGCGTCGGTTTTTGCGACAACGTCCGGTCCCTGGCTTATCGCCGGGAGGATAAACGAACGTCATACAGTCGGATCATCCGGATTTCGATGGTACGGGAATCGATCCTTCTATCGAACCTGGGCAACCCGACACCATCCGTCGTTGATCCACTTTTCCAATGGCGAGGGGACTTCACACCCTCTTGACGATTCATATATACAGCCTCGAAGATATCACTGTGGATCCAGAAAGTCGAGTGATTGGACTGTAGACGTGTTTTTAAATTGCATGTTTGTATAGTAATTTGTGGAACGTAATTGTGAAACTGTAATTTTTAAATGTGCAGATGTTTCGAAAATCAGAGCTTCTTTAACTGCATTTGTAACAGAATTTTTTGTAAAGTTCGAGGGTGGTCCTGAAATTTCGTGGAGTTAATTATATAGGACACCCCCTATACGGGGTGTCTCATTTATGTGTGATCATATAAAATACAATAAAATATTGTCATGCATATAAAATATTGTGATCACATATAAATGCGACACCCTGTACATCGTAAATATTATAACAAGTAATTGATTCCAATATCGAGTCTAGGAGTAATTCAACAAGCCTCCAAGTTGACGAATCGAATATTTCCCAGATACAAGTTTTCATAAACCGGTCCATATCGACAGAAATTACACATAAAACGTCGTCGGTCCGGATTATCATTCGTTTAAATCAAATCACCGGGCCAGGGATGAGGAGGCATCCATGGGGCTGTCTTCCATTGGTCGTCGCGCTTTCATCGAATCAGCGGGATACGTTTATTCCATCGCAGGAAGTGTCTTCGGTCACAATGCTGGCCGGACAGTAAACTCTCGACGGCAGTAACGCGAAGTTAAAGATTCTCTGGGTCGGGTATATCGTCGATACGCTCTCCACGGTTCGTCAATTACCGAAAGTTGGAGTATCGGTGGACCATGGGGAGCCCGGAAATACGATATAACTTTATCCTCGGTCCTTTCGACAATCTCGCCGGAAATAGTGTAGTGAACGTCGCTAGGGGGAAGGGGGTGGGATGGGGCCGATGGTGGTGGTTCCAGGGGATGGAACCGACGAGAATGCACCTTCTGAGCATACATTCCAATAGAACAATGCGATAGGTTCGCAGAAGCGAACACTGGCGGACCAGTTTTCTCTGTTCGATAAACCGACGGTCCCCTGTTTGCGATTCGATTCGCGCGGCTGAATCCCACGCGTGCTGCTGCTGCAATGCCCGGAAAGAACAGACGTATCGCCCTTTCAATGCCCTGCGGGTGCAACCCGTCGGTGGAATCACGCCACTCTAATTTAATTACACCCGTAACCATGGGAATGCTTATGCTTCGAACGAAATACGACTTTATCGACGAAGGGACGCGCTACCACGGTGCTGGCGGAGGGGGATGATGGTGGCGATACTGTGACGCTAAAGTACTCGAGGTAGTGAATTCGATAAAACTGAAGTAGCAGATCTTTTACGATATATTAAGTATAACAGTAAGTGATATAGTACCTTTTTTTTTTTGAAATTACGACGTGATATATTTTAGTATATTATATGTCGTAGGGGGTTGGAAAATCATTATGAAGACCAATGCAGCTCTACAGATCTTGGGATTTCTAATCTTTGGGAATTTTCTAAACAAGCTCTGGAATTTTACTGAACATCTTTGAAAGCTCGTAAGGAAAATTACAATGAGCCCTACGTTATGAAATTATAGATTATTTCTTCTCTTTTCGTTAATATCTTCTTTCCCTTCACTGAAAAATATATGAATATATATGTTCGAACAAAAAGAACTTTAGTAGAACACGATTGTTTTCGTTGTATTGGGTGAAATGTTTTCGTTAGAATTGTGTATTCAGTTTCAAGGGTGCAACCGCGACGAAGTTGCATAAAATCGCTCGAAAACGATTCGGTTCATTAGGTAACGCGGCAGGGACACGAAATCTACGGTAATGACTGTTCGCATAAATTTTGGAACGGGGACGAGGATCGACCGAGACGTTTTGCATTTTGAAAATCGCGCCTCTTCTTCCCACCCCCTCGATCAGAATTCTATGGCTGATCGCGGGAACGCGCGAGATAAACGAAGCCTGTTTGCCTCTGTCCTACTTTCGATTCGATTTGTGCGCCCGGGAATCAAACGGGAAGATCAGGGACGGAAAGAAAGACGATATCGAAAGGGGTTGGAGGGGAGAAAGAGAGCATCGTTGTCGTCGATATCGCTCGGTTACTCCCTTTGCCGGATTTCCACGAAGCGGAGCATCGCATCAAAACTAAATTCCGTCAAATCTCGTCATTTCCGATTGCGCAAGTCGACATCTCTCCCAGGGAAAATCGACGGGTCAAGGAAAAGAAAACGAGATTTTCCGCGAAAACGTTCCGCACGGACTCGGGCTAACTATAACCATCGAACAGATATAAAAACCGTCGGAACTCTCTATATTGTTTTCGAAAACCGAAGTGGACTTAGTTACCTGTAATTCCTTCCTTAAATATATTTTCCAGTCGAATGTCTCTACCTGCCTGATATTCCTCCGAATTTTTGGATAAAACTGAGATCACGATTTTATAAATTGTCTCTTGGTCGGGTAAACGCATTAATAAATGGACCCTTAAAAGAATTTGTAACAATTAACGTCGAATTTTAAATGATGACAATGTTAACAAATATTTGTCATGGGAGAATTAGATTTTTTAATAATTGTACGTTTCTATAACGGGCAGATGCCAATTTGCGGAGGTTGGAAAAATGTAGTTAATCACATTAAAAAGAAAAGAATACAGATTGCACCAGTAAATGAACATTTCGTATTAAGTACATGTAGAGCAATGATATTTCGTATTAAGTAAATGAAATTAAGTAAATTAACATTTCTAACCACTAGCGCGAGAATTGTTTGAATATAAAATAAGGAATTGAAAAAAATCAGTATTTGCTCATTCTAACAATTTAATTTACACGTTTTTATATGTAATGTTCATCCAATGGACCGGTCACCATCTCTTTAATGATATTCCACAAATTTTAACGAATAAATATCTCATATTGAGGACAGTGTACATTCTTCTAGCACTTTTTCGTAAACGTCAGAACTGTTCGTAATTGCGAGGAAATAAGAGAACTGTGGACGCAGCCAGCAAATTCTTTTGATCAGAATTCGTTTACGGTTACTAGATTCGGCGCCGATATAATTACGCCGGATCAAGCGGGCTCGAAAAGCCGCGGGTATCGTTGAAGGTTCGGGTCCGAAGTTTCACGTCGTTCCACCTTCGATTTCCTCGTTAAGGTTCAACTCGAGTGTCGAAATCTCGTTCATTCGCAGCCGCGCGGCTACAGATGTTGGTTTGAAAACTCGAAACGATCGGACGGCTGTCGACTTACCGAGGGAGGAGGAGGTGAAATGGTTTCATCGAAGTTCTTCGATCATCGTAATTGCGGATCCGAATGGCCCCGCCATCGGGCCGACGAATCACTACTCTCCGTTGCCTCCACACCTGTACCTAGCAACGTCTTTCATCAAAATTTTGGTCCAAACTTCATCTTGATAATAACCAACAATAGACATTAATTAGCTCGTTGAAATCGATTTTTCTGAGAACGTTGAGTTCCAAAGTGAAAGCAATTTTGTTGAAAGGATGACTTATAAACGAAAATTCGTCCGAGTAGCTAGACTTGTAAACATATCGAATTTTCTAGGCCTTCAAAGAATTGTTTTATTCCATACCTCGATTTTGTATTGAGAACCAAAAATTGTGTCACCTATATGTGGTTGTCGTGTCGGTTAAAGTGTTGAAAATGATCCATTAATCAATACTTTCCTTTCGACTGATTTAATCTTTCCAAGAACCGGACAGAAGACATTTGAAGGAGGTTGGCCAATATTTCAACTGAATTCCTGAGTTCAGTATTTCATCCACCCCCCGGACCAGAACATTTTTTGGCCAAGATTTAATATGCTCTTCTCGCGAGGGCTGTATATCTTTTCGGAACGACCCCAAGATTGCCGGAGGTGCGGGAAAATGGTAAACCGTCGGAACACAGTCGGAAGAGGCGTAGTTTCTTTTTCGCGTGTAGGAAAGTTTATAAGACGACCCTGGGCAATTCATCATCCACATCTTAATATTGAATACGCCCCCTCCCCCCTGACACACGCGTCTGAAGAAATTGCTAGCAAATCGCCGCATAAAAATGTCACGTCCGGGGACCCACCCATCCGCTGTCGCGTCACAATAAAAATAAGCGTAACAACGGGAGATGAAATATACCCCAGGATTAGCGTAACTTTCATTGTCGGACTGAAGAATAGGGATCTGAAGAGTCTGTCGGTGGTATTAAATTTTTATATGGGATCTATGGACTGCCTCTCATTATTGAGCGTAGGACAAAAATTTAATACAGGCACAAGTGTATTCTGTTCGATTTGAGTTCGATTAAATGGATTCTTAGACCAATCTTGTACGTAGAATTAATTTGAAATATTTTCTTAAGGGAAAACAATTGCTAGAAGCTTTGGAAGGAGGATCTGAGAAATCCTAGAATGTTTCGAAATTCTGGAGGGAAGAAATTCTAGAGAAAAAATTCTCGTTATCGTAGAGTGTAAGGATAATTTACATACTCTTCTCGCTTTAAAATAATTTCACGAAACCATCGACAGGGGAAGGATCCCAGCTGTCCAACTTCGATTTTATTGAGGATTTGTAAGATGATGTTATTACATTGTTCCTAATGATATACGTGAAATATTAGGTGCAGACAATCGGTACTTTTAAAGATTCGGAACTTCGAGGGGTGGTTTCACCCCTTAAAGTCGCGTCTCAGACGATAAAAAAAAATACGTATCCCTTATTTTTGACAGCTTAACAGACATACGAAGTTTCATCAAAATCGGAGAAGGATACTTTCGTGCCATCCCTTGTTAGAACCACAAGAATTAATGTCCAGCCCGCTCGCGCGAACGATTCTCCCCGTTACTTTTACAGCCCTTTTCCGTCCAGCGTTTCCGTTCCTTCCATTACGCGAAATTACCCAGAACAAAGTGGCCGAACGGGGATGAATCGCGTGTGCAAAAGTGGAGAAGGGAGGACGTATTAATTCGGGATAAGTAACGCCGTGGTAATTCCTCAAAGTAAGGATCGCGACCATGCAACAGGAAAATGGAGAAGAACGAACGTTGGAATAAGAGCGAATACAGGCTAGAGAGAAGGAAACTGTTCGCTAAAGAGACGTGGAGGGGGGTGGTAAAGTTTCCACGGGAAAGGATGCATCCTCTCGCAGTCTCGAATGGGAAGAATTTCTGTTAGGAGGCGTTTCAACATTGTGTCGGCCTTTCCCTCCCATCCTCTCTCTCTTTCTCTCGGTCCCCTGGTAACGATTGCATTCATCTCGAGCGACGTTTTTCAAGGCGAGGGAAGAAGTGGGAAATAAAGGTAGGAAGAGAGAGAGAGGTGAGGCCGTGAAGAATGATCGATCGCGTTTTCCGCGGGCGGATTAAGGGAAAGGGGAGAGAATCTTCCTCGAGGAGCGGAACGGTGCCATTTAACTTGTTAAAACTCCGTTCCGCGGACGGAACAGTTTTACGGGGCCGTATATACGTGATTTCGCGAAGGGAAAAGAGAGCACACACATACACGCGCTACTCGCTCGTAGCTCGCGCGGATAACGATGTTCAAGCTACGGGAGGGGGGGAAATTTTATTTCCATCGCTGCGAAATGGGGGTGGGTAGGCTGGAATAGGGGGTTACGTCGAGATGACGGGGCCCTTATGCTGCTCGTCGACGAGCGAATCTGACAACGCGAGCGGAAAGAGAAAGGGGAACGGCGAGACGACACGAGCAGGAAATACGCCGAGGAGAAACTGAGGGTTGAGAGGGGAGGGAAAGTCGCGGGAAAAATTGGTATAGGAGAGACGGCGAACAAGCCGGAACAAAAGAATTTGAAAATAGGACGACGGTAAATTGACTGGGAGATAAGGTTGGAGGGTCGCGATGGAAGAGGCTGGGGTGCAAAGTGGGAGACACTGGGGGGTGAGAAGTGCTTTTAGCAATTTGAGGATAGAGGGACAACTCGCGATTAATTTGTGTTGTTTCGAGGAGCGTTTTAACGCCGTCTGAATTGTAGTATACACTAGAAAACTTGAGGGTGAAGAAAGAAGAATTTATTTATCCCTCATCCGTCCATCATTTTCCCAACTTAACACTCGAACTACCAACGATGAATTCATATTTTTTTCGATCGATCGATAAATATGGTAAACTTTTGTAAATTTACAAATTTATAAATGAACTCATTTCTTTGACGTCGTATTGTAATAAAAGTTACAAAAGATCTGAGAAAATGGATTGTTATAGCATTTTAATAATCGTTTTCTGCTATATTTAATTACCTAATGTTGCAGATCGTTGAATTCGTCCGAACAAACGCTAACGTATTATGTATACAGATTGTGTCCCATTTTAGTGTGACTCCTGAATACCTTTTTTAATTGTCGAAACGCAAAAATATTTGATACATAATTTGAATGGTATTAACTGATAAATATCCCGCAGACGTCATTTTTTTCAAATTTTCTTTTTTTCGCAGTTTACAAGATCATTGATGTCTTTTCAAGTAATTACATATTTTTTTCTATTATAAAAAATACATTCAGATATGTACCACAAAAATAAAAAAATGACTTGTAGTTATTTGAAAGAACCGTCGATGGCCATTTACACTTCGAGGAAAAAACATTTGAAAAAATCAGCGTTAGCAGGATATTGACCACTTAATACCATTCAAATTCCGTCTATTCGGGTCGTTATTCAGTTGGATCGACGAATCCAAGGTCGCAGAACAACCATCGAACCGTTATAGTATCTAAGGTCGCCTCAGTCATAGACGGACCTTCGAAGTGAACAGACGTGTGACAACAGTGTTTAAGTGAAATCGAAACACGTGACATTATCACCTTCCCAATCACCTGGATAAATTACGCATCCGACAACTCGCGTCAAATTGTTTTCTCCTCTTGAAGAATAGAATCCCAGTGAGTATAAAAGACTGGCAAGTGGAATCTAAGGGTCAAGAAATTCGAGATACTCCGATTCCCCAAAGGTATGCTAAGTTCTTTCCCCGTGACTGCCCCATACGTACACCTCCTCGCCTCATTTTCCCCGGTACGATGGAGTTCCTGCATCGGCGTTTCATCCAGACACAGTTCACCCGTCCCCCTTCCAACCGCCACCCATTCTACGAAACTTAACTCCAACTCGAGACCAGCGTGGACTCGATAGTCAGCTTGCCTTTAACCCCTCCGCGAGTTCCCCACCTCCCACCTGTCGGTCTCACGACATTATTTTCCCCGTCGCGCTCCGAAACTTCTCGATTACTTTTATTAGAATGCAACTCGCAGGAATTAACGCGGCTGCGAACGTTCACCCGGAATTGTTTGCGACGCGGACTCGGTCTTATGGCTGGTCGCCGAGGTCCTTCAACCTCGACTTCCCTCGACTTTCGACCTGGCACCAGCTACGACCTCGAATAACAGACTTCCTTTACGAGCTACCAACAGCACCGAGACTTCGTTCCTTTTTACTTCCAAATTTCGCCACCCCTTTCGTCCCCACCTCGAAATCGTCGTTCGAAGCTGCTTACGTTGCTTCTTGCGAACAATTTTTCTTCGAGTTTATTGGTGTCACGCGTTAGTTACAGATTAATCAGCCAGTTAATGAAATGGAAGCTTGGATTGGTGTACCTGAGATGGGCACAATTTTATTCGAATAATACATAATGAGAAGCAGCATCTTCACCTGACCTTTAAACAGTCCATGAGACTGAATAATTGTTTGCAAAGTGTCTACTAATTCAAGAAGAAATATTATTTTATGAGAAAGATTGGAATTACCACGTTCAATCGAGTAAAAATGACGAAACATCGTTATTCGAAACTTTCTATCTAGATATTTTGTTTTATTTATTTTCAATCTTGCTTTTTAAGATTCAAAGATTAGACGTACAATTACACTTGGAAATTTTTATAATAAAGATAGAATATCCGCGGGGGGATCGAACAAAAAGAGTACAGTAATTCCTTCATGAATGCATTCATGACAAGGAGCAAAGGTTTGCAGCCCCTCATAAATTTGTTTTTTATCTGAAACCGAGCCTCTGTTTATTCTGTTTTTATTGGTTCCAGACCCCCTTCCCCTCTCAGTGCTGGGAACGACGCCTTTGCATTCATCGAGGAATAACTGTACTTTGAAAAAGGAGCGGTGAACCAAACTGATTGGGAAACTATGGTGTACACAGAATCATTTATGTAGTCTAGGCGTTCTGTCCCTCTCTCTCGGGATAAGTTTTCGGTTAAATCCTGTTATTTGTGGAGTGTGAAAAGTGGTATCACGAGTCGGGCGTCGAATTTTAATCCAGGACAAGGGGGAAAGGGGTAATCGATAGCGAGAGAACTGAACTCTCTCTTTTGGAGATGGTTCGACGCGATTACCCTCCCCTCGTATTCCGCGTCGTGGGAGGACCCCATAAAAAACACCATCAAATCCCTAATCAAGAAGTTCCGCGGAAGTTTCCAGGGAAAAAGGGGGATGGAAAGATCGTGGAGGAGAAGGTGGAAATCGAATGGGAAACAAGGATATATAGACGAGCAAAGAAACGGGGAAGCTGGTGGATTAAATGACTCGGGAAAGAATGATACTACCTTTCGAGCCATTTGAGAATCCGGTCTAATTTCCCATCGTGCGTAGTCCGCGTTGAAATTGAAAGTTAATATATTATTCGATAGATTTGATATGTTTAGAGTATATACAAATAGAGAGGGCATATACCGCTGCTTTGCTTTTGATAGTAGGACAATTTAAAAAAAAATACAGATTCTTTGCTTTCTTTGCATAAATATACTAACTAGGTACATCACTTATTTATCTAATCTAAATTTAACTTGATTGCACCTTCACAGAGATTTTTATGTTTCTAAAGGATTCATCAAATATAGAAATATCATTTCGACGAGAGATTAACATTCTGCCACCATTTTTTCAGCTTCTTCCGTCGGCATGATCCTCAAACTAATAAATATTCTCACGGACAGTTTTAAAGTCGATCGAACCAGAGGCACCAGAGATATCGGCACCGAATATTCCACGCGATAAATTATTTTTCCAACGGCGCGGGAACGCGCTCTCCTTCCGCAGATAATTAGATTTATTAAGTCAGCCCTGTTTACACGGCGTTGGAGCACGTGATTTATTGAAGAGGGCCCTTCAACAGGGCGATGGTAAAAGAGGGGGATGAAGAGAGCGCTTGTTACGGAGATTATGAGGTGAATTCTGTCCCTCCTTTCGTTTCTCATTACCGTTTCTCTCTCCTCCGCGTTTCTGTTCGGCTCTCTTTAATCAGCTTCGATAAGCCTCCTTCCCTGAACGAACTAATCTGACTTTCGAGAATTGCCATTGGAGGCTGCCTCCCTCTTACTCTCAAGGCTCCAATCTCAATCGTTTGGAAATATTCGAATCATTAATCACAAGTCGGAGCATTCAAAACACCCGCTACCCACATTTGTTTTTTAAGCTGCATTATCAATTATCTAGTATTTTCCATATTTTTCAATGACTACAATCTCTACAGTACTCGAATTTTAACTTACATGATGTAGATCTACTGAAACATTCGTTTAACCCTTCGGATTATAAGGGCCACAGCGGTCCTCCCCAAATCATGTTGATATACTTATTTGAAAATTTATGTAATCCCCTATTACACTTCCAGAAATATTGATTCTAGAAAACCATCTAAATTTGGAAATCCGAATAAGGGTTAAACGGTTTAACAATCTTTAATTCTTGAAAAAATTCACAACCGGATTGCAATGGTCATTCGAAGTCGTTCACAAATAATTTTATAATATATTATCTCATTCATCGAATTATTCTGTCTGGCAACCGATTCGTGAAGGCTCATAACATCGAGCGCGTTCAAGCGTGGACAAACAACGCTCGCAAATGAATCTCGTCACCTGCAAATTGAGCGAACTGGCGGATCAAACGATATCCGCCTCGAAAAAAGAACAGGCGAAAATTCCCCATGATAGTTAATCTTCAAGCCGATAACAGCATCGTGTCGATAAAAGAAATCCGTAGCGATTCGTTTAAAGCTGATGAAAAGAGGCTGATTTCATCCGATCAGTCGTGAAAATCGTCACAATAGAGACAGAGAGAGAGAGAGAAGTGCCTCTGTCTGCCCCAACAGCGATACACAGGGTAAAACAAAAATAGGAAACTACACGGAAGTCGAACTCGAAATATCAATTACCGAAATATTTCGAACCAGATTGACGGGGGAGGGGTGGCTGCAACAAGGCAAAATTCATTTTCATTCCCCGCCACACTGTCGTCGTTCGAAATCGGGTAGACAGTCGAGGTTGTGGAGAGAGGGAGAAAAAAGTAGGAATAAAAAAGGGGGTCGTTATTTCTCGCGGCACGTGTAGCGCTTTCATTACGCACGCGTTAGTCTCACGGTGTGCTAACCGATGCAGATCGATGAAATTTTTATGCATTCCCCGGGAACCGGATGCTTGTTGCAGTGACAGAGAGAGAGAGAGAAAGAGCCAGCCTCGGTCCTCTCGGGTGTTGAAGTTAATCGGGGATGAGAACTGTTCGATAGCGAAGTCGCTTTGGTACGCTTGATACGCTTAAATGAAAACTAACCCACCCTTTCTGACCACCCTCTCCCCCACCCCATCTGCGACGCTGGCCATCGTGGACCAGCAACCCTGATCGATTCGATATTCGAAAAAAAAAAGCCTCTGACACGTTTTCATTGTTTAAAATGCACCCGAGTGTCGATGAATAAATTGCAGTTCCGTATCCGCCTCTTCACCCCACGTCGTGTTTTTCATTATTTATCGCCTTTCGCCACTGTTTTTCCTGCTTTCCTTGTTTATTCACGCTTCTTTGAGCGTCGCGATGTCTTTGAGGGACGGAGTACTGTCGAGGAAGGATGGTATCGATCACGATGTAATTTACAGCGCCGTTCGTTGTGTACATGAAAGATTGATGAATGATATTCCATGGAAATGGATGGTGAAAGGAAGTACCATTGTAATTGAGTCGATGGTAAATAATAGGAAGGGATGTAATGTTGTAACTGTTTCTTCGATCTCAGTTATGGAGAAGTTCTGGTGATGCTACCCTTAGCAATTCCAATCACTGAATATTGTGACTTAAAATACTATACAATCTTTCATCCCCTTCATAGATTCAATTGGTACCAACTCTTAGTATTCCATGGAAACAGATGGTCCGAAAAAATACCATTGTGATTTAATTCATGGTAAATAATATGGGGTGTAATATTATAACTATTTCTTCGCTCTCAGTAGTACTTTTAGCAATTCCAATCACTGCAATTTCCCACATAAAATTCCACAGAATCTTCCACCCTTTTCCTGCATATAACTAGTACAAATTCTTAATAATACAAAATCCCTAACCCCCTTGAATTTTACGTTCCCAAGTCTGAAGACATCTACTTCCCAACATCATCTCTCAGTTTTCTTTACATCGAAATTTCTCAACCCCATTATTTATTCGAACGTACAGTAACAGTGTCGCGGGGGTCTGTCGAAGCGGAATCATCGCGCACGCGGTAGCAGAATACGTGAACGCGACGTAAATGCTAACGAGGGACCGCGTTACCGAGTATTTGCGAGCGGATCACGCTGCGGGTCAGCACGACGAAACGGTAAAGGGAAAACGGTGCACGATGCCGCTCGTAAAATGAACGAGCCACGGACCGAAACGAAGGGACACCGGAGACGTCGGTCATATACAGAGTTTCACGGGGATCGCGTATTCCTTCTACGTTTCCCCGCGTTACCTACCCTCGCTGGTCCCGAGGCTATCTCTCGATCCACGCCCGTCGGTTCTTTCTACTTTGAATAATCCAGACCGGGATAGCCCGAGGCCGTCCGCGGACTCCTCCCCGGGGAAGAATTATTTAAAGTCGCTTAGGATCAGCCACGTTCAACCATGTCGGGGCCACGGACGCCATGGATTACCCGCGCGCGCGCCACGTAACCTTTCGCGACTTTGTAATTTCAATTTCGCGTCGGTTTTTCGAATAGTTTTAATCGGGTAGGAATTATTCGAGGAATCCACGGGACAATCTCGGAGGTGAGAATGGATTAAATGAAACTTCGAGCTGGACCACTTGATAGTACGGTAAATACTCGATGAGTGCACGAAGTCTCCTAGCCATTGAATATTAAATATTTTATAAACCAATGGTTTCTCTTGAGAAGGTTTAAACAGAGTTTTGTTTATCGACGATGTGAAACTGCGAAAAAGGATAGAATAATGGTGTGCATAAAAAATCGTGGAAGTTCTTCCAGGGTGGAATACAAAAATTACCGGAACGTTGGGAAGAAGTTGTAAATAATTGTGGAGAATTTTTAACATTCGACAAAACCGCACGGACTTATAGATCAACCCAATATTACATTCCGCACCCCTTCATTTCCATTTCCAATGTTCCTATGAATGTTCGTGTTCATCGAAATGGAAAAGGAATCTAGCCTCTCGTAAACAGTCCAGCTGGAAGCTCGAACGTTGGTTGATCCTTGGAATCACTTGATTTCAATGGGGGTTGGAAGGATCCGACGTTAAATTGTGGGAGTAGGGAGGGGGTTGAAACTGCGACCACGAAAAAGGGTCGAAGGCGTGGAAGTGAAGTCCGGGGGCCCGATTAAGCGACGAGCGTAGTGAACTTATCTGCTTGGCTAAGCTCGAAATCTCCCTCATAAAAGTGGTAACAACCCCTGTTTGGGAAACAATGGTGGCGGTACCAGAATCTCTCCCTCTCTCGAGGGTTCGTAAAAGTTTGGACGGTTTGTGGAAAAGGGTTGAAAAGGTGTAACGAGGAAAGAGGAGTGAAAGCCGGGACCTCGCCTGGCCGCTCCGGAAACACCGAACGGATCCGACTTTAACCCCCGTCCCGCCGAAAGCTGTCCAATAAATATCGTCCGGTGGTTATTAGCGTTTTAATTCGGCGAGCCGACGGTAGAACTTAATCCACGGCTCGCGGAATCGAAAATGCGAGCGACTACGGCTGGAAAAAGTGCGTTCATAAATAGTGAAATAATACCGGCTTGGTGGCTGGCAAAGGTGAAACGAGGGTGGCGACTCTGTGTGATCAATTATTGACCGAGAACTACTTCCATTCGGATGGTAAATCGGAAAAAGCTCAACTAGGAAGATAGAGAACTTCTTTTAAATTTTATTTCAACGATAAGTAACGTTCTGGTAGAAATTTTGTGAGCAAGTAGTACTAGGCTATATATAATCAGACAATCGATATAAATTCGGGATGTAAGTAGTAAAAGACGATATATGGTCAGACAACAAACAGTAATAATGAACTCAAGTAGTACGATACCATATGTAGCCAGACGGCAAATAGAAAATGTGCTCGCAAGTAGTACGAGACCGTACTTGGTCGGCCAACATAAAGGAATACTGGAAGCAAATATTACAGGATTACATTTGGATAGTCAAGACAATCAATTCGTTTGTATTAACTTTAAATTCATATATGTATCAGACAACATTCCCGACCTTAATTACTACAGTGCTCTCTTGAATACAATCTGGAATATTACCACGCACACATAGAAACACGTTTAATGTTCATCAAGCTAATTAGCAGAAATTTCGTCTATTCTTGTCGTTCAGCCGTAGTTTCCGTGTGCATTCTTCCCGGTGAAATCAGTTCGTAGATTTTTCCAGTTAAATTGCAAGGATTTCGCAACAAAGTACTTTTTCCCCACGGTTCGTTTTCTGTTTCTCTTTCCCCCGTGAATTCGAGAACACCGTCGGAACCAGGGTCCGAGTCGGACGAGCGAGGGCGAACTTGAAATTTTTAATTCTAATTTTCCCGTCTTAATTGTACAGTTTCCATTCTCTACCGTTTTCAAAAAAACTTTCTAATTGCGAACGCTTCTCTCGGTGCCACGTTCCGTCGGCCATTAAGAGCGACGGGGACTTCCCGTTTGGAATTTCACGCGAACGAAGGGAAGCTTTTCGCGACGATTTTCCCGGGGAAAAATCGGTGTCACGATCATCTTTTCCTCCCCCTCTTTCGTTGAATCGTCGATGTATGTTGTTTGTTTTTTTTTTTTTGTTTTTGTCACAGTAACGACCAAGGATGGCGTCGTTTGTCACAGCGTCGAGACGCCCTCTGGTTGAACCGTCGCCGAGGAAAACAATTAGATGACCTCTCGAATGATTTTATCGACATCCCTCAGCGAAGGAAGCTTCCAGGTTGGGAGTAAAGTATGGAGGCCAGATGGCATCGACGTCTCGCCGAGCACACACCGTTTCCTAGAATTTAATTGGTGAGTCCACAATTTCTCACCGCCGCCCATTCTTCCTCGATCGAAGTCACGTCTTGCCATTTCCGTTTTATAACACTTTATTGATCTTTATTTCGCGGCACAGCCAGCGAAGGACTGGCGCGACACGGTTCCGGAAATAAAACTGAAAATTCGGTATTGGCTGTAATTGGACAGTTAGCGGGATTTTCGTAGCGATTTACGAGGCCTGGGGGTTGTTGGACGTTCTTATAAACCGAACGGGAAAACGGGAATCGCGAATCGTTAATTATATTAAGAATTGAAAACTGACCACGTTTATACGTACTCAAATCGCTATGTAATATGAAATTTCATGAAATTCGAAAAGTATAATTCGTACCTTTTTCTCGTAGAACGCAATTTCCCTATAATGAAACTTGTTACCCGGTGCGCACGGTAGACGTGGTTAATTAATTGTTAATTAATTGTTAATTGATAGATACCAAGAAGAAGCCCGTTCCTCTTGATAATTGAATAAATCGTATCCTGGTGGGTTCTTCGATACGTTACGCGAAGGAAGCCGCAGGAAAACGGAAACGGTTGCCGGCCGGTTAATTAAATCGAGAAAATGTTGACCCTCGTACAGATCGACTTATGGACGGTGGGATGGTAATTAAAACGGTATCCACGGCGAAAATGTACGTACGGCCAGCTCAGCTTCATCTGGTACCGTATTTCCCTCGTTCCTCGAATTCGTTTCATTTCTGCGTGCGAGGGGATCCCCCATCGTATATCCTATCAGCATACCTTTTTCGCTGATTCCACCGTATCTCTGGCTTCGTTCCCTTTTTTTTTTTTCGTCCATGTCCTTTCAGACGACAGTGGAATTGGTCTTCTTTTTATTAAACGTGCGAAAGAGGGGCTTCCGTGATGCATATACTGCTCCCGGCGCGGACAATACGCAATAATTTATAAGGAAAACGTGGATTACTCGCGTAAGTAGATTCAGACAGTCGTGATCGGACAAGCGAAACGAGGAAATAAAGGGACAGTTACGAGACTCTAATTATTTGAAAAATTGTACGATTTCATGGGAATGTTTCCCTATGAAAAAAAGGAACCGCCTGACATGGAAAAAATAACGAGGGATGGAATTTATCTGGTTCGACAAGCGAAATGATTTTTAGTCGACATACATTCGATCCGATGGTTTTTTCTGCCCTCCTGTCCAATCAAGAATATGTCTGTCGGTTCTAACAATAGACTAAGGTATTGTTTAATAACTGGTTCGTTCGTTTCTCTGTGTGGATTTCGACGTACACTGCGAAATAACGTCGTGTGGTTATCACATTTAAACTTTTCCATAGAATTCTCCCGCATTGAAAATGAACCTTACGAAATAGCCGACCAGGTAATTTTCAGTTCGTTCAAACTCCGTCATTAATTAACGGTTTACGAACGAACAAGCCCGAAAAAAATGTTGTCAAGAAACGTTTGAATAATTCACCGTTGTAAAAACAACTGTTATAATTCACGCACAGCCTTCCGGTCTGCTTATTTAACGTCATGTTTATTTTAATTGTACATTGATATTCACTTGACAGGGTGCAGAAACGGATTCTCAACTTTTATTCCGAGTCCAGAATGAAACTCGTTTCACTGGCCCAGTTAATTGCTGACACAATCAGAGAGGTCTGAAAAACTCTTTCTTGAACGAGTACTATTTAATTCATGTCCCCGATCGTAATTAGTAAAGAACGCTCAGTCCAACGATTGCGGAGTTCTGTGACTTGTTTCGAACGTCTCGAAGCAGCGTGTCAGAAACTTTCGGAAGGATTTTAAACAGTGAATAGGAAATGTTTGGAATACACTTTTACCCATCGACGTTACTAAGTCTTCTCGAAATCCACAGCCACACCCCGTTCGGACGGTACACTTTTATCTCTAGGATTCCGCGATATCTGTCGTGTTCGAAGCTTCGTCGAGGACCCACACAGACTAGATTCACACTTTCAACTTATCCCGACACGGTTTCTCCACCCTCGATTCGACCATTCCACGAACGATTTTGCTTCTGGCCCGAGCAAACGAAACAATCCTCTTCGAATTCGAAGCATCGCACACAGGAATATGACTGGATGTACCACGACGAATGGACGTTTACCCCCACCTTTTTTCTACGTCAAAGGGAATGTCGAATTTCTTCGAGTAGTCGAGGAAAGGGCAGCACCGTGAAAAGGAAGGGAACGTCGAAGTCTTAGTCTCAAAGCCTCTGAAATCTCATCTTCCGACGGTCGCTAGCGTCAAACAGTTCTTCCATCCTCTCCCGGTGCTTCACAGCTTTTTTCAACCCTCCTTCCTTCCCGGTCGGAGTTTATCTCCTCTGCCTGTGACACGTCGGAGGAGGGCTCCTCGTACGACTAACTTGTTCCTCGAACGACGACCCAACCTCTCGCGGAAATTGTGCGCGCGACCTGATGGAAAATGTGTTTCTGCAAGCGGCCTGCCGCGTAGGAGTTCGTATTCTTCTCGAGATTAAATTCGAACCGCGACTACGCTTTCGATTATTTATTGCCAGAGGCTGGCAAACGTCGATCGAAGTGGTGCTGCTAGCCGATTCATAGATTTTTGACGTCGTTGAACGATGGAAAATATTCAGTCGGTGCTGTTTTGGTGACCCATTAAATTAAAGACTTTTATGGAACAATCTGAGAAGAATCTGGAACAGTCTGAAAAAACTGGAACAATCTAAGAAGAAAATGGGACAATCTGAGAAGAAACTAGAATAATCTGAGAAGAAAATGGACGGTCTGAGAAGACAGTGGGACGATTTGAGAAGGAACTGGAACAATCTGAGAAGAATCTAGAACAGTCTAAAGAAACTGGAACAATCTGAGAAGAACTTGAAACGATCTGAGAATAAAGTGGAACGATCTGAGAAGAAATTGAAACGATCTGGGAAGAAACTAGAACGAAGGGCTGGGAGTAGGCGAGGATCCACAAAACGCGTAATCGCGTGGATCCCAATTCGCGAAGGGATAATTCGTGGCGCCTAGTCTCGGGCTGAAAAGGAAAAGCTTCCCGGCACGGGGCGCAATAATGTAGTCGGTGAGGGCTAATTCTTATCGCTCGAAGAGGAAAGAAGTCTAAGGACTGGGGCTGAGCGTCGGAATTTTAATTACGTTGAGATGGCTCGAAGAAAGGCGCGAAAAAAAGAGGGTGGAAGCTTTCTTCATTAAGATTACACTCGACCGAGAGCGCTCGCCGGTCTCTCTAAACAAAATGTTCGTTTTCCTGTTACGTCGTCGAGAAGGACGGTGGGTACGAAACAATGTATTCGTGGCGCTGGTGAGAGAAAATGAGAAAGAGAATAACTGAAGAAAGGAGCGTAGAATGCAGTGGGTATAAAACAGAGGGAAAAAAGTAGCCGGGCATTTCAAAGATGAGAGACCACTTTGCGCTTAGAAGGAACTCTTTTTACTTTCACGGCTTACTAAATGCGCGTGGTGTGCTCGACGAAGGAACAGTCATCCCGGGCGTGGAATGAAAGGAGGAGAATGAATGGGAAAAGGGAAGAGAACAAGGGGGAGAGAAAATGGTGGAGTTCTCTGTCCGAAACCAGCGACGATTCAACCACTTTGTCCCGGACGAGGATTTATAGACGACGACGCGTCTGTTTGACCGCGAGATTGCGCGATTAAATTAGCCATAGGTCGTATAATCCGGCAATTACTGGTCAGAAAAATTAGAAGGGACGTCGAAATTATTTAGAGGCAACAGTTCGTCGGGAATATATACAGGGTGGTTCCGAAATCGTG
The DNA here is from genome assembly GCF_001272555.1 of Dufourea novaeangliae. Lineage (NCBI taxonomy): Eukaryota > Metazoa > Arthropoda > Insecta > Hymenoptera > Halictidae > Dufourea > Dufourea novaeangliae. Next base: position 238,678 of record NW_015374011.1, on the reverse strand, counting down.
GTACAACCGGAAAGGAGACGATTCTTCATTTAAAATAACTCGAAAGTATGTAATAAAATTTTTTCATATTTTCTACTTGCGAGAAAATCGAGTGTGAAGATTCACCTAAAACGTATTCGTGCTGGCAATACGTAGAAACGGAATTTAATGAACGGACACTAGTCAAATCATATAAAATTTTATTATAATATTTTCGACTTACTTTTACATGAGGATTCAGCTCATTTCCGGTTGCACCACTATTTCTGAAACACCCTGTATTGTATGTGGTCCACGCTCTACGCTGGATGAATGGCTGATTATTAATTACCACGAATTAATTATAACTTGAATTACTACTGTGTTCGTAACGGAAGCAACACTCTTAATGGTGCTGAAAGAGTTTGCAGAAGTGCCTCGAATAATTGTTATTCGAATTGATGGCCGTATCAAAATCGAATACCTAACGTTTTTTCATGTAGTCGTAAAGCTTCCGACTGGAAACGTGACAAATGATTCCGCAGCGTGTTTCGAAATCGAAAGAGGAAAAACCGCGCCGATTTTATGCACCCTTTTTTTTTCGATCCTTTCTGCCTGAACGAAGTCGTATTTTCGGCCAGTGTACTGAACATAGACGAACGATTTCGAACCATTTCGACGCGTGCCGACCGAAAATTCGAAAATTTCGCTGGATTATCCCCCTCAAAGCCGATTCAACCGACGTGACGTCAACCAGTCTTTACCATACCTTCCACGAAAATTGCATTGTAATCTCTGGATTGTGGAAAAAAAAAAGGAACCTGCGAAAACACGAAACGACGAACGCGTTATCGTTCCGCGATTATTTCGAATCAAAATGAAACGATGTTCAATTGTTCGTCGATTTATAAAATTAAAGCGCTTATACAGGTTGAATATTACAACGTGAAATCTGTCAATCCAGTTTCGAAATAATATGTCACTTCCAAAGCAAACTCTCGCGGACGGGAGTGATTTACGACATTGTTTACGGTCAATAAACACGTTGAATACAATTTATAAACAACTGACGGGTGGAAACTTCGAGAATCATTATTATAAATTGCAGTTATTATTATCGGGAATACTTTCGAATTTTTTGGAATCGTCCATTTAACACGGTTAAAAATTAACGATGTCTCTTAAAATATTCAGTGCTCTGACAGCAGGCTTCAGTTTTCGTCCCAGAGTTGCATAGAACTCATTCCCCTGAATAAAAAAAGTCGCAGTTCCAAATTATGGAAGATGGAGACAAATCGAAACGTATGTCAGTCAAATTTGATCTATTCCAACAATAGAAATTCACTGTAAAACAGCAACCCAAGTCCCCCTAACACAATTTTTATCCTCCACGTGTTACAGACAAAATGGGACGCGAGAAGTTCTCATAAGAACGTACCATCCGCTGTTAAACAACGCGTCATTAGCAAACGCTCGATTCCTGACGAGGATACGATTGGTCCCCACCGTTTTCGCGGTAACAAACGAGGAAAAGACGAGACGGAGGAGGGTCCGTAAAACGCGTTGTATTTCCTCCAGTTGATTATCCCGCGGTGCACCTGGTTTTTCGAACGAAACGAAAATTAATCGTATTTACGGCCCCCCCCCAGCATCATTCTTATTGCCAGCGCGCGCAAGCCCAATCCTCCCCATGAATAATGCACGCTCGGAATTCGCGGTTGTTCAATTTATGCGGTGGAAACGCACCGACGGCCCGAAAGCGTTTTCGAGGTCTTACACGCGCTGGCGAACGGGAGGATCGATCCACCAGGTTCGACCGGATAAGGCTCCCTTTTTTCGCGACGATCCATCATGACACCCGATGTTTGGCCTGTCCTCCGGGTCAACAAATCACGAGTCACTTTCAGGCTGGGATTCGCGAGAGCCATTCGAGCTCGTGTCCGATTCTCTTCCTCCACGTTCCTTTTTTTCTCTCTCTCTCTCCTCGTTTTCGACTGCATTAGCGAGGACGCGTCGGGAACCGATCACCGGCGCACCGTGACGAGCCAGTGAATGAAGAACGACTTCATCGAACGTATTGATCGAGGATTTCAACCATTTTCTATCGGCGGACTTATGATCGATCGATGGTAAAAAAATGTGCGAGGGATGATTCAATTAAAAGTGTAGTTTGTTGCTTGTCAAAAGAATTTATAATTCGTCGTAATTTCGTAGTCTAGTGGAAGTAGGATTTGTTACCCCGAATCGAGTTTGATATATTTGGGGGACTTAATTCAAGGTGGTTCATAGAATTTTAGGCCTTCATAGAGAATCCATGTTCTCCTCTGAGGAAATCTGCATAGATTTTATTACTGCTGTCTACCACTTCTAAGTCCAGGAATCCCAGTTTACGAGGCTAGTGTGCGGTAAAGTCATTTCTGATCTACCTTGAGCCACCCACATACATTTAATTTGAGACCCTAGCGACTGACGAAATTACGAGAATCGTGTTCCAGGTGTAAAGGGCTTAACATACTGGAGTGTCTTCCACTTATGTAGGTCGGTATAACGATGTTCGTATTACAGACATAAATTTATATACTATTACTGTGTTATATTGAACCTCGATTCATCGATAACCCTATAAATTAAGAGAATTTTTAAAAAATGATCAGTATAATGCTTCAGAGTGGGTTACAGACAGTTGCTTTGTTTCTGTTGAAAGATTAGATGCTTTTTTCAAAATACTGGCAGACATATACCCAGTAACAGAATATATAAATGAATAACCGAAACTAAAGAAACTGTTTCGAAGGAATGTTGTGGTTAATAACTTATTAATAAACAACGACCGCCAAGAATCATCGAGACCTGAGGGTGGTACCTTTTTGTAACTAACTTTTTATATTCAAAATAAATTTCATCGATAATTTCGGTGGACTTAATCACTTTGCCAAATGAAGGGCTCGTAATAAGATCGAAGGGGGTGTGTCTGACTATTGGCCGACTCATACCACTGCCACGAATCTATCGCCGCATTCGAGCAAGTTCTTTTCTGGACGGTCTACCAGCATATCCATTCCCAGTGGCACGGAAAGCTCAGGTCATAAAGCCAGAAACTCGCGGAAACGGAATAGATTACCGGAGACGCATTAACTTTAAGCGTAGCTGTTTGCTCGCGATGTTTCAAAAATCCCCTGTTTCGATCGGGAATCCCATCGAAGAAAACGATAGAAGGAACTCTCTTCTCGAGTTCTGCATAAACATCGAAACACCGTGCGGTGTTTCCGGTCATCCGTCAAAATCGCGGAAGCGTGGTACCATCGTGTGCAAGGTCAACAAATCACGAACCACTTGACTGTGTTTGCCTCAGAAATTTTGCGGCCCCCTGGCGGCTATGGTACCGTTCGACAAATATTGCAACGGGAAAATAACTCGGACCGGGGAACGGTGAATCACGGGAAAAATAGTTCACGGAACGTTTCCTGCGCGGACTATTTTTCGGAGACCGTCGAAAATTCCCCTCGAGGGTGGCGGTGTGTGTAAACAAGTGTCTTACCACTTTCATCGCGGCGAAAGACGTATTAAATTGTATATGTCAACCGTATATTTAACGAGAAGTGGACAGAAACGTTACAGTAAGAACATGACGGAAACGTAAGTATAAAACAAGGGAGTTTTGAATATGAAAAATTGATTGAAAGCGCGATTTAGAAGGAAATACATTAATGTCTCGATAACTGCACGGAAAGATCTCTACGTTAACTGTTTCTGGTTCATCCCCACTATTACTTTTAATCTTTGTCGACCGCTGGTAAAATACAAAGGCTGCTCGGTCTGATATTTGTGACCTGCGGAAATATAGTGTCCCTCTACGATAATTGCTCCAAAGCAGACCCGAGTTTCGAGTGTTAATCGAGGATTTACTGTAAAACGAAGAAGTGGCCCGTCGATATTCCAGCCAGTGAAATATCGATGGGGCAAACGCACAGGGGCGATATGTGGCAGGATTCTAGATAAAAAGCTGACGCCATCGAAGTATTTATTTAACGTGTACCAGTGCATTAAAACCGAAACTCGAACGATACACGATCCTGCAGTAGCGATTAATCCTAAATCAACCTGAAACACATTGGGCGCAGCAGCCCTCTTTCCGATATAATTCGCGTTCGGTTAGCGAAACGTTTTAAATTTCCCCGTTGGTATCGCGAGATTGAGAGAGAAGTAGAGAGACAGAAGGATAAAAGGAGTGAGAGAGAGGGAGAGAGTGGTTCGTATTAATTCGAAACCAGATTACGAGCTCTCGACGGAAAGCCGAAGCCGGTCGGAGGAGCTGAATTAACCGAACCTAATTGGAATCGACCGATCCCTCGACCGGATAAGATTCCGCGATTAACCTTCATTTAATTTTCAAATTAACTCGAGGCGATAGGTGACGAGTATTAATTCCACCCTTCCTTCCTCTTCCATCACAGGTCCGATCTGTTTGATCGGCGCGGTCGCGATCAAACGTCCGACTACTCGATGTAAAAAGCTGGCCTTGCCTGGGAGAAAATCAATGGAACGGATGGACCGAGCACGGACGACGGGGGAAAAATGTTGGAAAAATTGATAGTGCTTTACCCGCTCGGGACGCGCGTTCTGGAGCTTTGATCCAAGCCGCCCATCGCCCGAGGGGAGAGGGAAATTTTAGAAATAACAGCTCGACATTCGACATCGGGAAACGAGCGGATAGCGGCGAACACGGGCGCCAGCCGATCCTTAATCTAACGAGTATCTACGAGCAAAACGAATCAGGCAGACGAGATTATTGCTTGTACGCGACGATCCGTGGTGTGTGTCCCACAACGGGTGAAATGATTATGGTCATCGCTTAGCATAAATTCCCCATCCCCACCCCCTTCACCCTGTGGTTTTCTTTAATACTCTCTTTTCCTTCTATTTCACCACGACGGGATACCCCGAAGACCTGTTCGCGTGAGTTTCGACTCTTTAACTGCGCCCCCTACCCCCCCCCCCCTCGATCGATTCTCGAAAGTTTTACATTCGCCTCCGCACAACCCAGGTCGCGCAACGCGGAGAAGATTTTATCTGCGAACCGCTGACTACGGGGAATCGTTGATTACCGCTTTCAGCTACGTTTTGCAACTTCTCCCGCCGCCGTGTCCAGTAATCGAGCATGAAATTGAAAAATGCTCGCCCGTATCCACGGCAAACACGAATTAAACCGCGGTTCCGTGGATTTCGCTTGCTCGTTCGCGTCTTCGGGAATGGGCGATTACGATCGTCCGGGGTAAACAAAAGGCGGTAGAGACAATTAATTGCACGTGGTTTATTTAGTAATACTCGTTGATTCGAATGTTTACTGAAGTATACATTAGCCCGACTGAATTAGTAAAATACTAATTGGGTGGACTCAGCAGATTCAGCACACTCAGCAGTCTCAGTAGTTTCAGTAGATTCAGTAGCTTCAGTAGCTTCAGTAGCTTCAGTAGATTCTGTAGTTTCAGTAGTTTCAGTAGTTTCAGTAGTTTCAGTAGTTTCAATAGTTTCAGTAGTTTCAATAGTTTCAGTAGTTTCGGTAGTTTCGGTAGTTTCAGCAGTTTCAGTAGTTTCAGTAGTTTCAGGAATTCCTATTGGATTCAATAATTCCCAAGTAGATTCAGAAAAGCCTAGTCAGACACTCCACACTACGACATAATAAATTCTATTTTATAGATCGAAATGAATCACAAATACCAAGGGAGTATAATGAACAATTACTACGTCAGAAGCAGACAGCTTAATGTTCCAACATTTGTCACCAAACTGGCAACCAATATACTACAGAAAAATTCTAAAACTTGTCCCCAACGTCCAATACATCTTGTCTGTCCACCCTCGACTCTATCCACGAAATTTCCACGAACAAATGCAGTGACATTACTAACCGACAAGCGACAAATTAAGATAACGTACGGACATCACCGCGGGCAAAGGGTGAGAACTGCAGAGGCCCGAGGCCCGCAAACGGTAGATAGTCATCGCGCAGATATTAGCCCCGAAGGAAACACGGTGATGTCTGTGTCCCAGCGTCTCGTTTTGATCGATTGTCACGGGCACGCTAACTGTGTAGGTACCCGAGTACGACCGTGTGCCGTCTGCATTTTCGTGCCGGTGGCCTGGCTCTAATCGCTTCGCGGTGTATTTATCGGTCGCTCGTTATTGCGGAAACGACGATTTGTCATGGGGGCTCGTTATTAATTACACGGGGCCCCCCCTTTGTAGAGATAACGCGGGCAAAGGGCTGCGACGTCGTCGTCAGACGCAAGACAACCTGTTTGAATAGAAACTGGCCTACGGAACGGAGGAGCCGGGACTCGAGCAACTTCCGAAAATTAATTACCGTGACTTCCACGACGAGCGTGTCCCGGTGCTCTTTGGTTGCCTACGACCCTTTTCCTGACTGCTAAATAACTACTCTTGATTCGAAAGTGGTCTCTTGCCAGTGAGTTTGAGGAAACATTCGGGGAAATCTTGCATATAGTTCTTATTATTACTATCTTAAATACAGGGTGTCATATAATTGGTGGTACAACTGGATAGGGTACGTGAAAGAATAAGGAGAAAATATACAAGAACTCGAAGGAGTCTGTATAATATCATTAAAATCACCCAGGAAATACTGCATTGATTCCTCTTATATTTTCTGTGTCACTACAAAGGAATAAAATATCTCTATGAACTATGACAGGAAATCGTGGATGATTGCGATCTCAGCGATGAAACTTCATAACAATAGCTTCTAGCAAACGACTGTTTTTCAAAATTTTCCAAGAGCCATGATACACTCGAGAACGAAATTTCGTTCCACGGCGGTAACGACACCGTGGATAAAGACCGGAAGTTTCGGATTTTAAAAAGCGCGGGAGAATCTTTATTGGTAGCGGTTAACGAAACGTCAGCCGGGGGACAGTTTCGGTCTCGGAATTTTTACGCGGTTGCCCTTTACGATGTAACTTTTCATATCGGCTGTAAAACTCCGCCGTTGGTTATATAAAATATGGCCTCTGAGACAAAATTTTTTGCTCCTCCGCGTACTAGGCTTAGTCGTCGCGGAAGCTTAGAATCGTTTCGAACGACATAGACCCCGTTTAATCCACAAATAAAATCCACGTGTCTGCTTACCACTTTATCGCCCAAATTTCGTACACGACAGGGCAGGTAGACCGTTTGGCCGACGTACGCGCTGACATTCGCCGCTGTCGGCTCGAATACCGGCGAATCACCTCCGGCAGCCGAATCATTATTGGCGTCGTTTGGACGTCGCTGCGAGCCCTCCTTCGATATTTCACGAACTTGCGCCGGGGCTGGAAGCAGAAGAACATTTTACCAGGGATTGAAACGGTTCCGAAAATAAATGTTTCAAACTCTTATGTCCATATTGGTTCTGACTGATGCAATTATGGGAACAGAAATAATATTATAAGTGTTATTCTGTAAGTGTTAGTTCTGGTTCTATGACGGTTCTAAAATGGTTCTACTTATATTATATTGAACATTAAATGCATTAGGCACTTATCTGGTATAGTAAAATAATTTTTCTTCAATTTCCGGATAAACTAAACTAGAAAACAAATTACATTAAAATAGAAAACAGTAAATATTAAAAATATTGTAAAATTTAAATTTTATTAAATTGCAAACTTATACTTAATGTGCAACAGTACTAATTAAATTTTTTCAATAACTGCAAAGTCCATACGAGTATCGATTTCAGAACTGTATTGAAATTGAAATACAACCGAAAAATAACAGATATGGAACCGAACAATAACACTGATAGAACTGATGTAGAACCGATAGAAGGTTCTGCAGAACTGAAACCGAAACTGATATAGGCCAAAATCGTTATGTCCATAACAGTTATAACATTATTTCGGTTCTCATAACAGTTTCAAGACCCTAAACTGATATCATAACAATTTTCAATCCCTGCATTTTACACGGAATTATGTTTCACCTGGGATAGGTATCGCGTTGTTCGAACATGTTACCTGCACAAGGGGAACGACGGGAATCGATACGGGAAACGTCTCTGGATTACCGTGAAATACGCGCGCAGGTGAATTAAAACTGAAACTTTTTCCACGAAGAACATTATATTTTCTAATGATTGTAATAACGTGACTTCGCTGCAAAAAGATTTCTGGAATAATTCGGAACGCAATAATTAAACACGGACAGTGAAATGACGAAGTCCAATGTCGCCGTGGTGGGCGTGGTGGAAACGCGATGGAATTTTTCACGGGGCCGCCGTTCACACCTCCGCGAGAATTAATTTCATACAGAAACTCAGATCCTGATAATTACGCGAAATTCCAGGAAAACCGACAGCGTTTATTATTCCCAGAATTGGCAGCAATTTTTCTAAAGCTCCCGCGAACAATTGGGCGGCATTTCGCGCGGAAATCAGGACCGACGAAAATTTCCGTGAAATTCACATTTGCCATTAACTTCGAATCCAAACTATCAAGTTTCATCGAAAAATAACATGTTTTGGCGTCCGAAGGAATAAACGAAAATGGAAGTACAGTAAATCCGCGATGAGTGTTGGAATAAACTAATGGCCATATACGGCCGAAACAAATATAATTAACTTCAGAATTCCAAGGTCTATCACTGTGCTAAGCCTCATTAAAAAGTCAGCGTTACACCCGAGGATCCTTCGAACACTCACCGACGATTTACTGTATTCGTACTTTGCAATGTCGACCTAATGAAACAGATTTAACCGAAGAGCATCGTCTGTATAACCAGCAAGTATTTAGTAAACAAAAAAAACCACTGAGTCTAAAGAGACTATCGTAGTATCAACATAAAAAATTAACTACCTGCACAATCCAAATTATAAAAAAAAAAATACGAAACGAGACTTCTGTCCGGCAACGCCGGACTGAATACCTAGTTTCTATACAATTCTTGATTATTTTCCCAAGAATGATCAATTCCGAGCAAGATCTGGGCCAAGATAATGGGTGGTGGTTGCAAGAATCCGCGAACGCATCGTCTCGAGAGACGCAGTAATTTTTCAAGAGCGTGCAGCCGCACGTAAGGGGAACTCGTTTCGGTTGGAAAGGGGGTGGAAGGGGGCAAAGAACTCGTAATTTCTCAGTTTCTAACTCAATTGCGCGGAAGCACGTCGTCAAGAACCACACGCGTTTCCATCTTTGGGCGAAACTTGCACGCAAATTCTGGACAGGAAGCCGACACTCGGCGTCTTCTCCCCTTGGAGCTGCGAGATCTCTCTGCATCCCTTTCTCTGGCTGCTTTCTGTCTGGCTAGGAACATCGTCCGCAGCCAGATACCAGAATCCGAATGCATTACACCGAGAAGTAGTAAACTACTACCGGTTTAGCAAACTCGGCTCATTTCTTAAGCGGATACTTGATTATGCAACGCTCGTGTACCGACCTCTTCCCTCTCTCTATTTCTCTTTCTGGCTGGTTCTCTCAACTCCCAACGGGAGAGGTGGAAATCCTAGGGGGCGCAACTACACCTCCTCTGCATTGTGAACAGCCCGACCTGAGCGGTATTTTTCACGGAAGTTCTCGTTGCTTCCGTTAATCTCGTAATTTCTTCGAATTTCGCGCGAAAGGCAGTCTCTAACAAACAATGGAATTTCCTGGGCAAAAGAATCTTCTGTTTTTTCATGATCTTGTTTTATTGTCCCTAGCGGCGTTTAGAGTTCTGCGGGAATAGGCTAGGTAACGATACGAGTTCATTCGGGATGGAAAGTAGAGGGATTGGTCGGGAAAGTGAAATTGTTTGGAGAACAATCTAGTAAAGGAGATTGGACTTTGTTATTTAATCTTGATGGTATCTCCTTTTCGAGAATTTCCAGAGAATGGAATTCTGTGGGAAACATGAAGAAGATATTTGCCTTTCGAACGAATCCTTTTTCGTGGATTAATCCTCGCTAATGTCCAGGGAACGAGATTATTTTCTATTTTTAAATTCTTTTCCTCTCGGTTCATTTCGTCCCCTTTTCTGAAACCGGTCCTTCCTGCCAAATTTCTGGGCACGTGTAACGTAATCTCTTCGGGGTTTCCCCGAATAGACACGTCGAATACCCGGCGTTCTATTCGGCCCGTAGCCTTGTTAGTATACCTTTGAACAGTCCCTCCGTCATCATCGATCATCATCAAACAGGGCTGCGATATCCATTGGGCGGTGGACAGGGATTGATCCGGGAGGAAAGTTGGTACAACAGATCTGTGGATGCCAACGAGCCTGCTAATACATCGCTGGAAGACTTGGAAAGGGTGAAATCTTTACTTCTGCACCTTGGAACAGTAACAGAAGTAGAAATCCGAATAAACTGTAAGCAACGTCTCCCATGAACCTATGTTACTATCTCCCTAAAATCCCAAACAGGATCTATAATTCTTGAGATAGAAATATGAATTCGATTAATAACAACAATAACAGAACTCCACAAGGTCCCAAGAAACCTAGTAAACTCCGCAAAGCCCAAACACGATCCTCAGTCCTCGAGATAAAAATCTTTATTTGATTAATATCGATAGTAATAAGACTCGAGAACATAATTAAATTCCAACAATCTCATGAGAACATCCGAAGGTGCTCAACAATCCCCGAAGAGCCCATCTACAATTCTCGAGAGAAAAATATTTACTCGATCAATACCAGTAGTAAGGAGTCTAGAGAACATTAAGCATTCCCAGCAACTTCATGACTACGTCCCAAGAAATCTAAGAATCCGAATAAAATCCCAAACTCGATCTGCAGTTACCGGAAATGAAAATATTTTTTCAATTACTAAAATAATCAAATGAATTCCAACAACTTCACGAAGTCTTAAAAAACCTAATAAACCCCTGAAAGCCCAAACTCGATCTAACAGTTGACGGAGATGAAAATGATTTATTCGATTAATATCATTACCCCCCAGCTCATCCGTCAATCGGCGCAACACGAAACGTCGGAACTGCGAGCTTTCAAAATCGCCGGTAGAAAAATCGAGAATGAACGAACGAAGGAGGCTAATTGCATTCCAGCGGTCCAGCCCTCTCACCCTCTCTGTCTCACTCGGTTTTCTACTTTTATGGGGCAACGGATCGCGGGCGCGCGTATTTTCCACGGGCGCCGAAAACATAGTCGGATAAATTTAATTGGACTGGAGCCGAGCGTGTGTGTATGCGTGTGTACGTGGCCTGACGGGGGAAAGAAAGAGCTGTGGGCGATGTACAACGGGTGCGCCGCGCAGGAGGTGGCAAAAGTGCTATCGAATTATCAAACGAACCGAACTAGAACGAGCCGCTGACATCGTAACTCGTTGCACCCCTCCAACCACTGACCGTTTCGTATAAACAACGTGTCGCACAAACGTGCCGATATCCTCTTTCTATCGTTTCAAAACTGCGCCCCCCTTTCCCTTCGATGTTTTTCCCTTTCTCTCGTGTGTGCGTGTGAACGTGTGTTACGAAGCGCCGCAGGGCGGTAGCTCCGAGCGGCAGATAACGCGGGCGGCCCACACACAGGCTCATCGTCGACCTGGCGTCATACAAATGACCAGTTTCCCCTAGGCTGCCTTCCACGTCGGGCCCTTTCCCATCGTGTGCCACTGATAACTCCAGATTAATTGACAAAAAGCAGAGCCACACGCGGATGACGCTACTCGAAAATCGTCCTGCGGCGGGCTATGCCCTGGATGGCCTCTTTATTCCGCTACCTGTCGCACCCCTCTGGGAAATGGGGTTGGAATTAACGGGTAACAAGTTTAGGGGGGACGCGACATCGTTGACAGAATGTCTCGTGGTTGCCAGTGGGTCTTCCCTTTAACACAACTGCCATAGTGAAAAAGGTCGTACGTAGTCAGACACGTTACAATAGACTCGCGATAATTGGCCGAGTTTGGGGTTTCAGAAGCGAGCTGTTCTCGGAACGGGTTGTTATCGAGAGTCAATTGGACGTTGTCCGACCAATTATTTGCTACAGAATATGACAGAGAGTGGGGTACGTACAAGTTATCCGCGACTTTATGGTATTTGGCCCCCTAAGTCATAGATCGTCGAAAATATAAGCATTTAGTTAACAGAGGCTATTGATCTTGGTTTAAATTATTTTGTAATAGTAATTTTACGAAGGATTTTGTAACGGTATTTAAATAATCCAATTTTTTTGCAAAGTACGTGTCACGCATATCTGGGTGACGTGGCAATCAAAGTGTTGATAAGCGAGTCACGCGCGTAAATGTTCCAGGGAGCGTATTTAGATTCGTCTGATAATCTCGGTCTGTTCTCCATAAGTTTTAATGGCGGAATTGAAGGGACTGTCTTGACAATTTAATCGGCAACATGTGAACAAGGGTAAGATTTATGTTTCTAGTCCAGTATAACGGAGAAGAATTTTTTGAGAATGTACTGGAACAAGAGACAATTTTCAAGAAACAAAGGAAATTTTATTTATTCTCTAACGTGACGTTGAACACACAGCATTACCGCTCATTATGAACCGTACAATGTATCCGCTACAATAAGTAGAAAACAAAACGCGAAATTTCATCCCGTATACGACACTGGGGAAACAAACTCCCGGCATCACCGTACGCTATTCTCCTTTAATTATTCGCGTAATAACCCGGGGCCGTATTCGTTGCATAATTCGTCTGGCCGAGCCCTTAACGCCAATGGAAACGAAATTCAGTGGTGCGCGTTCGGGGCGACGAGACTTTGCCCCGCGGCGTTATTTCTCCCCGGCGAGAAAGGGTTGAAGAGATGCTCTTCCCTGTGATGCCCGTTATAAAATGTTCAAAGAAAAACAGCCCGCGACGCCACGACCCAGAGGGAGGGACAGAAAGAAAATATTCTCGGTTCACGGGGACCTTAGCGTGCGGTTCATAATATTATAAAGCAGTAGAAAAAGTGGTGAGAGGGAAACAGAGTCGGTTTGTGCCTGGTTTTTTGCCCCGTTGGATGAAAAAGTAGAAACAGTCCGCGCCTGGTCAGACTGAGGCAACCCAGATAATAACAAAGCGGACCGAGCGCGTTTTTGACGAAGGTCCTTGCGAAGATGGGTCTTTACGGATGTCTTTTCGTGAGAATTACGAGAATGGGAAATTTAATGAGAGTTCGATTTACGTTTTTACCGCTGACGGGCTTTTAATGGCACTTTGCAGTAAGGAATGGAATAAACCCTGTATGATTTCTCCTTTCAGAATCATTCTTGTTTCTTCTGTGCACTTTTATGGATTCACCAGGGTTTATAGCGATCTTTGCTCAATAAATGTATAGAAGTAGCTGGTATACAAGGTCCAACCGAATATGTAAAAGTGTGGTTCTTTCTGAACAAAGAAAAAATGTTGCTATTCTCGGCTTAGTTTCCAAGAAAATCGACACGTGAAATTTAATAGGACTTTCTCAGCCCGTCTGATCATTGCATTCCGTTTCTACTTACTACCGCACATACATGCGTTTCAGATTAATTTCCAAATTCTATTAAGTCATGAATGACAAAATTGTATTTCATACTCTGTTATTATTTTTTACATATCATTCGACCACACTCTATACAATCATTTCTCTCCTGTACAAAATGTCTGGAAAGTAGAATCACCCATGGCAGCTCCCACTTTTTCAAAATATCGCCGATTGTTTCTAACTGTTCCACAGTACGATGTCTCTGCAGGGACGAAACCCTGTAGAGATGTTTTACGTGGTAATAATAGAAGTGTTTAGGTACAGTCAGTCGAGCCACGCACGAGAACTCGACTGTCAAACGATTGAATTTATCCAGCAGTGGGGGTTCTAGGTACAACCTTTGCTCCTCGATATATTAACGTCTCGGTTCTACCTTCGGCACCGGGATTCCTTCGTGGATGCATTTGTCGCGGTCATATTTCAGAGCCGGCCGAATAAAAGGAACCGAATGACAGTTTAACGTCGACGCAGGCAACCGATAAAACTTTTCGACCCGGCAGAAAAGGTACTCTTCTCGGTTCCGTTTGCAACGTAAGGGATCCGATAACGGTGTTGGGAAGGCGGGGGGAGAGACGCTCGACGAATTTTCCTCTCGCCCAACGTTCGATAAGCAGGCAGGCGCGCCTCTCCGTCCCGGAATACAAATATCGCGTTCGAATGGAGACCCGGCGGACGAGGACGCGCGTACGTACGTCGGCATTAACGCGAATTACTACGTGCTAAATCTCGCGGCGTTACGCTATCTTTCGTAGGCACTCTCGACTCGCCTCCGCTCGAAAATCTCTGCCCCTCTATTACGACCAGTTTTTTTCTCCCAGCCGCGAGAACGACATTTTTATTTCCTGAAAGCATTATCCCTACTCTCTATGTCTCTGCCTGCCTCACTCTCCGTTTTTTACATCGGCGATTCTTCCCGGGTGTTTCGAATATTCTCACCTTGCATCATTCGAGGATCCTGGTAACGCTTGTAGACGATCAAGACGAACCTTTTTTCATGGGAATGGAGGGAAACATGTAACTGGAAGTGTTATTTTTCTGTAAGTAGTCACTAGAAGTGGTTTAACTTCGGTATACCGATTTTTTCGAGCTCCACAAGTTTTTAGGGAAACTGAATAGAATCATCGGACTATTCTTTGTTGTTCCGTTTGTTCCCTTAGCACGTCGACTGTCACAGTGAAAAATTCCGTACGTAGCCAGACACACTACAGTACACTCGCGATAATTGTCTGTATTTGGGGATATAGAAGCTAGCAGTTCTTGGAATGGGTAGTTATCGAGAGCCAATAGGACGTCATCCGACCAATTATTGGCTACAAAATACGACACAGAATGAGGTAAAGGCGAGTGTAAACATTGCGTTTGAGCAGGGCGCCCTATTCACCGAGCAGTTATCGCGAGTCTACTGTATTTCGTTTTTTAAATCACAAATCCTCCAAAAAAAAAAATGCGTTCAGTTAATAGAGTCTCTTAGTTCTATCATAAATAATACAGCAATATTAATTTTACGCAAAATTCTGTAAAACATTTAATCCAACCCTATACAATCTTCGCGTCACTCAAAGTATTAAAAGTTCATATATGTTTTCCTATTTGCCTGTAAACTTACGGAGTTTTAAAAAAAATCAGAGTTTTCATGTTACCAAAATATCCTTGTTAGTCGACGAGATACGAAAGCATTCGATTTCATGATAATCACAACAATGTACAGATCTCCAGCTATAATTAGACTTGTTAGGAAACTCTGTAATGGATACGAAGGGGAAACGCAGAAGATCGTAGGCGGCCGGGAACTTCACTTTGAGAGGAAATTACGCGTAGAGAGGATCGGCCGGTGGTCAGTGACACGCTGACACGGCTCTGTCGCGTGTAGACGGGGGCCCACGCAACCGTGCCGCGGCGATGTGCCGACTGGCAAAGCGACCGCAGTTTACGAGCTTTGCGGCGAAAATATATTCGCCGCACGATTCCAGGCAGACGTAAGATTAACGGCCGGTTTGCTTTGTAGTTTTATAGCCGCGACTCCCTTCCTGCCTTCGACGTTTCCACCAGTCGATATCCCGCCCTAGCGACGACTGTTTCCCCTCGAATGAAGATTTATGACGCGAGAAAGCTGACGCTTTGAACGCCCCTCTTGGGGGGCCGTGGACACCCGCAGGTGAAATTAAACGAAGAAAAGGCACCGCGAGAATTACTCGAGTCACACCGCCGCGATGGTTTCCTTTCGCCGCAGACGTCGCGGGAACGGTGTGCGGTTTTTGTTCTTGGAGAACGGGACGCCTGAAACGACGCGCGTTTAAACCGAGAACTAGTCTTAATGGATTTTTGAGATTATTTGTCTCCTCGACTTTTAGTTTGATCGTTGAGACATTTAAACGATAATATATTTCGTAGGGGAAAGCTTCCAGGGCTGATCAAAGTTAGATTAAACTACTGGCGTTGTAAAAAGTCATTGTTTCGTTATGATGAAGTTTTCTCTAGCCTTTTAATTTTTAATCGTGTAATAGTTATGTGAATATGATAGACAAGAATATTGTCTGAGTATTCTTCGCCTCAAATGTTCCTTTTCATCCACCCCAACGTCACGCACGTGTGCGTTGAACCCCACGAACCGTGTTCAAGTGTTCGTCTGACTCCCATGGAAATTTCATCGCACGCCCTATCCGTATTTTTCAGGGTCCGTGGATCTTGACGAACTTGTTCTACTTGTACTTTTCTAGTACAAACTCGTAGAGATCTCGTGCATTCGCGCACCGGCTACCGTTCTCCGAGAAACAATTCTGATCACGGAATTAGCTGTCTGTGCATGTGCAGAGTGTCGATAACGCTACTAGAACGGTGGGATGGTGTTTTCGGGTCGATCCCGTGTACGTCGACGGGAACGAGAGAACGGCCGGTGTAAAGTTGCGTCCGCGACCGTTTTGTTTCTGAGCTACGTGTCCCGTTTCCGGAATGAAGGATATGGTCCCGCGTGTTCAACGGACGGGCTCCGTTCTGGTACCAATTTTCCGTGCAAACAACGCGACGAGAATGTGTTGAAGCTCCGGCGTAAACGTGAAACCGAAATGCAGATCGGGCAGGAATTTCTGCGGTTTCGAAAATGTAATCAATCCTGTCGCGTTTGAAGCGTTGCGGCACCGAAACCACCGAAAATTTTGCAAAAGGTACAAAAATTTCTCATTGTCCCGATGGAAACAAAGAGTATATCCGACTGTACGAAATCGCAGAGAGGGGAATCAATAGAGACGATTCTGGCAATGAACCTAGGTGAAAAGGGGAGACAAGGGTGCAGTGGTCACCTGGGGAGCGCATTTCACGACAGAAAGAACGAGAAATCGAGTTATCCGTTTCCCCTCGCCAATTACATTGATACAATTTTAATTATCGTAGGAGAGCCTCGAGGAGAACATCATTGTTCGCGGAACTAGGCCATCGCTATCGACATAATCGTAGAACTCTGTACATATCCCGTTACGGCGCGGAGCAATTTCAAGACAGTACACATCCCGTAATATAAGAGCGTGTTGCTGATAACAGCGGTTACGGGATTTCGATCGGCAAACCATCGGCCCATGTGAACGGGAACGACGCGTTTCACGAGAAGTTCAGTTACCGAGGTACGATGTAAGCCTTCCGTTGTTCGGGGATTCTCGAAACACTTTCGAACGCCTACAAACGCTTACGAAAGCCTCCAGATACCTCGAAACTCCTCCAAAACCTCGAAACACCCCGAAATGCTTCCAATTGCATCCAAATTCATCAAATTTAAACACCTCCCAACGTCTCCTAACTTCTTCGAACGCTTCCAAACGTCTCCAAACATTTCCAAACATCCCCAAACGTCCCAAAACGTCTCCAAACGTTCCTAAACGTCTCCAAATGTCTCCAAACGTCTCCGAACATCTCCAAACGTCTCCGAACATCTCCAAACGTCTCCGAACGTCTCCAAACGTCTCCAAACGTCTCCAAACGACTCCAAACGTCCCTAAAAGTCTCGAAACGTCTCCAAACGTCTCCGAATAACGTCCAAAGAAGCTTTCATCGAGCTTGCGTAATCCGCGCGACTTTTTTTCAACACAGTGCATTCACACGCACGAAACGGTGTTCGTGTGACGTATCGGAACGTGTTTACGTGCGCACACGCTGCATGGATACGTGCAGTTAGACGCTGGAAACAGTGGCGCAGAGATAATGGATGCACTCCGGCACGCTGTCAGGTAACGTTTTCGGTGCGAGCGTTGTAACGACGCTTAAAGCGGAAACGTGCTTAATATCGCGAGAGGACACTGCGAACGATCGGACGAATAGAGGCCAACGAGGACGTTGTCGTGCGAAGTGCTCACGCGAGAACCGCTGCGAAGGACGGAATATAAAGACATTCTGAGCTCGATAAGTCTGCGATCGTGGACGGTTGAGACTCTGTACGATTTTCTAAAAGTTCTTGGCTGTGGTAGAATACGCGGGAAAAATTATACGCGACATAATCAAAGTGGAAACGGTGAGCGTAACCAAAAAACTCGAACAATCTTCACGATCAGGGCTGCTGACGTTCATTACTCGGGTTTGTGGGAATTTATTTGTTGAAATATAACATAATGTACTTGAGGGAGGATCTGTGAGTGCCTTACTGATATTATTTAATACACTTTCTTAGTTACATTAATGTTAGTATAAAGAAGTGTTAAATAATCCTGTGAGAGATTCATAGCAGGAATTTTAGGTCGGGTTTTCTGAAAATACAACTTTCTCATCATATTATTACTATCTGTAACATTAAATAAGGTGTATACAATAATCGTAAACGAAAATGGCTTGAAAAATTTATGTAGCTATTAAAAGAACTCTTTAAACCCGGTATAGAAGTCTATTAAAATGCCCAAACTTTGAATGCTTGTAGCTTCGGAGAAAATAGGAATTTTTGAACGAACTTACAATGAATGGGAGGAAAGAATCTTTCCCTTTAAAATGAAATTTATTTCGTGTCGCTACGAGTTTTGGTTCCTGAGATATCGTAATGTAAAGACAAGGGTGATTTTTAATATTTCACTATCTCTGTCTCGCTCGCGCCTTCGGATCTCTCACTCGCACCTCCAGCACTGACCTACCCTAAGGGCGGCACCTCACGCTGGTCACCGAGGAGCGCTGAGTCAGTCTTCCGGGAATTTAAGTAGGTCACGGAATTTCCGGTAATTTTGAATGGGAATCTTCGAAACCTTATATCTCCGGAACCAATCGAGCTATCGAGTTGAGACAAAGTTTATTTTAAAGAGCTCACTGCCCCCTATCATCTGAATGTAAAAACATTATCGTTACACTATCAATTCGGTGGCAATTTATTTGTAAATTTTACATTATATTAGTACACAGTGAATTAGATTTTCCATTTATTAGCTCTTACAGACTATAGTATATAGGGTGATATAAAAATCTTTCAGAATCTTTCAGAAGGTTTTTTACAAATTTTATTATTCCTTTTACAATTTTCTTGACAACTTTAACCGAAACAAAAAATTGTCTAGAACATTGGAAATATTAATCTTCCGATCCATGTTCACTAGGACACTTTCTCATCATTTGACGTGTACTATCTACCCTAGAAGTTAAGAACCCGTTTTTCTGTATCACTCTATATATTCTATACTGTTCTAGCCATTCTCCTGTAATATCGAAGTACAGAGAATTACATGATAAATAAATTCCAACGTTATTATATTTATAACCAGCATTAACTACACACTGCCTCTCAGTCACATACTTCATTCGCGTGCCGCAATAAATGAAATTCCTTCTCGCTAAACATTATTAAGTCGATTCTCCCGCGGAACGAATGAAATTCACCCGGAACAAAACGATATTTAAAGCGCTCGGATGCGTCATCGAGATCGTAATATCTCTCGAAACGTTCAAGCACGCCCAAAACCGCTCTGAAATTAATGTTTCCATATTAACCGTCCGGGATGGTGCGTGGCCAACCTGTCATCGCGCAGCCGTTTTCAATGACACGCCACATTACTCCGGCGCGATATATCACCGTTTCGCGGCGGAAGTACGAAAACTCGAGATGAATTACTAATCGAAGGATCCCACGTAACAGGCCGAGGGTGAAAGTGAAATTTCCCGCGACCTGTGGTGGCAGAGGCCCACAGGAAAACGCACGATGTAAACATCATTTGCGAGGGATGTGCCTTGTCACGGTGAAGAACCACACACGCGCCACGTGCTCGACACGTGTGCCTGCACGCGTGCCTAGTTTCTGCACGCATCGCGTGGCACATCTCATCGCGCTTAGCCGCGTTACGGATTATAAACGTCGCGTAATTCGCGCTGAAACGAGGAGGGAGAAGAGGGACTACAGAGCAGACTACTTTGGTGGAAGTGAAATTTGCCAGTCACGGCACATTATACCCGCGTAAATATGACGTTGCTCGCGGTGAGGATCACAGTTGGCAGGGAGACATCGTACATTCCTCTCTTTTCCCCACCCCTTACGCAGGGCCGTCTCTGGGTTGTCCGCCTGGGTGCAAAAACTGTATCGCCGCACTTATTAATGTAATATTATTCAATTAAGAAATTGATATTCAGTGTCTACTTTTATATATATAGTTTCTTAATATGTAAAAGAAATATTTTTTAATTTTTAATTTCATAAAATGAAACAAAGATCCTTAGAAAATGAATGGTTTTATTTGAAATGAATATTTTGTTCCACATAGAAGCACGAAAGTAACACACGATGTTTGTAATAATTATATTATGGTTGATAAATAGTGATGATTAATTACCCATAGGAATTTAATCCAATAAATATGGTTAAATGTCCTATGGTATTTTAGGATGTCCATGAAGATAGTTAATTCTTGTATACGAGTAGTGTTTACAACGATTACGTATAAAATTAATTTGATTAAATTCTGTTTGACTAAAATTTTCGTATTCATCGGAAAAGTTTTGATTATTATTTTTACTAGTCAAACTGTTGAATTTAATAATCGGTCTGCAGCCGCTCAGGGGCAGTGACACTTTTTGCACCCCCGCTTGGAACGGCCCTGCCCTTCCGTGCACTTGCGCGAGGTATTTTTCTTCCTCGTTTCACCCTTCTTCCCTACGCCATTCCACCTGGCGCCTACTCAGTTCACTTGGAATTGAAGTCGCGCGTGTATTCGAAAGGAAAAAAGAAAAAAATTCTCGCTGGTAAAATTACCGGACGAATGAACTCCCATAGCCGGATGGAACGTAACGAGCAATTTTTTTCCATGTTTCCTCCCCGTCGCGGATATTGTCGTTCGTTAACGTCGATTTTTTTTACTCAGTCTAGTCTCCCCGACGATCATACAATTGATCGTACAATTTCTCAATTAATTAGCCGTCTGTGAAATTTAGACGTGGCTGGAAAAAGGGTCCGCGCACGTGTCGGTAAAAAGGGGGCAAATTGACGTAGCACTTGAACAGTTCAGGTGAACGAAGACGAATTAGAGAGGACGAAGGCTCGAGTCCAAGAAAACGAGCGTGGACCCCTGCTAATAAAACGAAACTAAACCCGGCTCCTGGAACTTTGCGGGGAACGACGATGGTAGTAGAAAGAGAAAGAAGGAAAGAAACAGGAAGCGGGGCAAAAATTTAAGAGCTTTTCCCTAGTGTCTGGAACAAATTCTTCCGTGCATTTCGCTTCTTTGCCGCCCGCAAAACTGTGTCGTGCGGCATCGATGCGGGTAAATGGCCGCTGGAAGGTAATAAGAAAAATCTTCGTAACATTGCCCATTCAGGATGACGACGTCCACAATAAACCGGATTATTCTTCTTTCTTCGGGGAAATAAGGCTTCTTGCGGCAACAGCTGTTCCCTATACGTTCCGTTCCCGTTTTGATCAGAGAATCTCATTCTTCGGACGAACCCGCTAATATCGAAACGTGTACGAATTTCCTTTAATAACGCACCAGTTCGACATTATTAAGGATATTTTCGAAGTTAATATCACCTGTCCCGCTGTCTATCATCGGTAGAAACCTAATATCGGTATATATAAATCGGTAAACATCCTCTATACAACGGGTGAGGCCACCCATAACAGGTATACTTTTAGCACATAGATTTATGTGAATAGTTTTTTGATAGGTGTTCGCGTAGAGGTCATATGAAGGTTATCTTGGTTTTATCAAATGGTAAAAAATGTTTTTTTTATGTATCTTCATTAATAGGTCATTGTACACCCACGAGTAAACTCAGCTTCTGCTAGGGAAAAAAGTGGCGTAGGGAAAAGGCCTTCTACCATTTGAATTCGGAAGTTTCTGAAATTTATGCGAATTACAATACTTGAAATAAATTTACAAACATTTATTTTTGGGCAACTATCAATAGCAATCTAATGCAGAAGACTGCAGACGTCAAGAAAATTATGGGGCAAGGGGTTAAAGCCGTTACACATAGGAAGAAATATTACAAGGAAGGGTGAGCGATTATAACGTCCCTCCTTCATTCACTTGGCGAGGAAAGAACTGACTACGCGCAACAACAGCGGTATTTCAAATCGTAAAATTAAACGAGCGTGTGAGCACGCATGGTCCTCGAGGAATTATGATAATGTTTGTCTCGGCGTGGAAAAAAGCCAGAACCAGAAAAAGAACCCAGAATGGAGTGAAAGGAAAAGCTAGGTGGATAAAGAACGGAAAGGGGGTGGAAGGGTGAAAGGGTGAGAAAAACGGAACGGGGGAGAAACTTGAAAAATGCCGGGAAAGGTTTCCGGGTTTCGTTGGTGGGGAAGGTGGCCACGCTTCTAAAGAGAAGAAATTACTAGGTTCCGGTTTATTCCCTCTCTTTTTTTCTTCTTTATTCAGCTAACGATCCGTTCAGCGGCCTGTTCCTGTCCGTCGGAATGACGGAACACGATATCTCAACGTCGTCGATTTCGACAGCCGTTCGGCGAATTTTTTCCTGCTCGAAGGGGGGAGGATTAATACGTGGCGATCGATACGGGAAACCGACGTGCTTTTCATTAGGCTCTTATAGGAATCGAAAAGAACACGACGATCCGTAAACTCGGTCGTGTAATTAACTTTCGAGTTACATCACTCCCAGGACAAGGTATTCCTATTAAAATCTGGTTTTTCTACGAACACAAGTAAAATGAAAGCTTGTTTCACTTTTCAATATTTCCCATCAAGTCCACTTTTATCAAAGTTCCTCTTCGCGGCGAATCAATTATAAGTTTCTGCGTGTCGCGTGAATAGTTCTGTATCGCGACCAAGGATAATCAAGAATCCTCCTTATGGATCAGGAACACTCCGACAAACTCATCGAAGTAGCCACAGGTCATCGGAAGAACGACCCTATTCTTGCTGCGAGCTAAAAATTCCTGGAAACAAATTCCGGCACTCCTGACGCGAGTACGAATCAGATTTTATAAAAATCGTAAGCCAGACCGTCCAAAGAAGTTTCCTAATTGGCCCGACCTACTTGGAGGGACTTAATTTTTTTTCCGGAAGTTCGTTGGAACCGCTTCGTTCGAACGAGCGAAACAAACGTCGAGAACTGCTGCTGCGTGTACTGTCAACGATCGATGGAAAATCGGTCGGTTGGGAGGGATTTATGAAACAGTCCGCGTTCCGCGAACGGGCGGTACAGTGGCGGAAGAATGGTTCGCAATTGGACAGGGGGATGGGAGGAATGGGGGTGGAAATTGCAACGAAACTATGCGACTCGGTCACGCGATCCGAAGACCGGATGATAACGCTTGAAGAAACTATCGCGAATCGGTTCACTCTTTTTTTTTTTCGTTGTCCCTTCCCCCCCGCCAGGCTGTGCTCCCACTATCGCGTGGAGAACGGGCAATTTTCTCTCCTCTCTCGCGCGTTTCCACGGTTTATTGAAAAAGCTGAGCAGAAGAGGAGAGCATCAAAGTTCGCAATTTGCACCAAGTGCGAGGCTGTCGGGGTTGAAGCGACCGTGGCGGACAGAGAGAGAGAGAGAGAAACTAGGGTCGAAAGTTCAATCTCGTCTCTGCTCGCGTTTCGACCGATATTTTGTCCCGCTCACCCCTTCCCCTCCACCCTTTCGCGCCCACATCCCCTTTCCCTTCCACCCTTTCCACTGCCCTTCCCTCACCGATTGATTTCTGCGATCCCAACTTTTATATTGCCCCGGGCGCGGCCTGGCCCCCCCCTCCCTTTCTCTCCCTATCGTTCGATTTCAATAAAATTAATTACAAACTACCGACTGAGACATCGAGATCGGCGGGCCGGCGCCCGCGCAGGTTTTAATTAGTGTTCCGGGGCCAGGAAACGGATAAATGACCGTGAGCCCTCGGCCCGCGTCGACGATCCACCACCACTACCCTCTATCTTTCTGATAATGAAACGCTCGGAGGAGAATATCCTGTCGGCCTTCGAGGAAAATTATCGAATCTTCGGGGGCGACAATCTTTCAGCGGATGATCGAGATTGAAAATGAAGCCAGACGGTTTTGCTGTCGACGGCGATTGGATTATGAGAAGAAGGTGGATGGGATTCCGATGGCGACGGATTGGAGGGAGCATGAAGGATTCTGGTGATTCGTTAGGCCAGCTATGCGCCCGGTACCTCGTCGTGTGATTGTTTTAGAAGGTTTGGGGAGAAAGTGTTGGATTGCTGGTTGGATATGGGAACGATTGGACGAAGTGGTGTGCGACTTTAGAAGCAGACAAAAGCTTTCTTCTGCTGGGGAAGAATACTAATTGTTTCACTTCGATTTTAACGAGGTTTTGTGAGGTGATAGTATACAGAGTCCTAATTATGTATGCGAAATATTAGGTGTAGACACTCGATAATTTTAAAGATATGAAATAGTTCAATTTTTGTATCTTTAAGATGTATAGTAAATTATCGATGAGTGCTCGAAGGCTCAGCCCTGAGTGTTTAGACGTCATTCCCACCACTGGGCGCTTGACTGGTTCCTCGAGGAACCCCCTCAGTGGTGGGGATGACATCTGAACCCTGAGTGCTGAGAAGGCTTCAAACACTCATCGATGATTTAGTGTACTATGAATGTAAATCGAACTTATCGAAGTATAAGGTTGTTTGGCTACTAAATCGGAAGTCCTGAGATCGATTCCCGGTCAACGAAATATTTTTGTTTCACATTGTCAACACAACTTCGATTACTTGACTTATATTCATAGTATATCTTCAAGGTTCCTAAACTTAATTGTTTATATCATTAAACTTATCAAGAGTCTACACTTACATCATTAACCCCTTGCCTTACAACATCGAGTCAGACACGTGATAACGATTTCATACTAAATTTAGTAAACAGGTATATTATTCATCTTCTTTGAGTCGACGTGAAATACTCTTCCGCTGGTATTAACATTTAATGTTTAGAATAAATATAACACAACATAGGAATAGAATTCCTTTTGTATCTGGGGAAATATTAACAATAATGTCATTTTTGAGAGGGATGTCTAAAAAACATCGTATGACAAGGGATTAAGGACCTGTATATTATCATCTTACTCCCCGTTAAAATCGAAGTCGAACAGTTGGGGACCTTCCATTGCCATAACAAGTTGTCATATCATATTCTCGAATACCGAAGAAAAATCAATAAGCACGCCGATTATCGATTTATTCAAGCAGAGATTAAGATGGATGCACGTACTGGAGAATAAATTGAGGATAAATTACAGGAGGGCACGAAGGAGTACCCTCGATTCGTTCATAGTATTACTTGCTCGCTGTGCAGGGAGCCATTAACGACAATTGACCAGGCTCAATGTCTAATGTAGATTTCAAGGCCATTGTACGTGATCGACAAGCGGCGTAGCACTCGCTGCAGACTGAAATATACACCGAGACAATGTACAACGTCGTTTTATCGAACGAACATACATCGAAATTTCGTGCAGCAATTAGAAAAAAAAAACCAGAAACATTCGCGGGTATGTCGAATGAATTTTCAGACATTCCTCGGCACTAAAATTTCGACAAAATCGAATTATTCTCCGAGCCGTCACGGTGCTCGCGATCCTTTCAACTGCATTTCGAATGAAACGCGGACGTACACGAGAAAAAACAAGAGTCTGGTAGGAATAAATTCCGAACGGCATCGCGAAAAACATCGTTCGAACGGCGGAGTTTATTTTATAAGCGGCACGGTCTAGTTAAACAGTGGTGCACGGGCAATATGTAAAATTAGTCTCGATACGGTGGACACAGAGGAACGACGAAACAGGGTGAAAGAGAGAGAAGAGACGGCGAGGGGACCCGTTTATTTGTAAACCTTTGTGAGATTAGTTTCTGAAGCCCAGAAAGCGGAAGTCGCGAAATGAAAGGAATAAAAAGAACGATACCAGCGGTGGGCGCCAAGTGTAACTCGCTCGTGAAAGCCATACGACGTAGGACGCATTCCAAATAATTTATTTCTGGATGGTGGTGGGCGAGCGTTCGCTACGAAAGGAGACGCGCAAGGATAATACCCACGGCCTGCGCAAAGTGCGAAGCACATCCCTCCAATTAGTTGCAGAATGCAATTACTACAGGTATTATTCCATTACGATGCCTGTTGTTCGAGTAATTTGATCATTGCGCAGGCTGCGTCTAATGTATTATTCGGAAAACCGGCGGAGACGGGATTGGGAAAATGGGCGAGAAGGAATTTCATAATTCTAGACGGCGTGGAAGGTGTTTGCAACTTGAACGGGGATCGAATGCGTGAATAAAATATATTTTAGAATATCTGTTTATGGATCTATAGATGCACAGAATAATAGTATGCATATACAGGGTGGCCTATGCAACTGGGCCAAGCAATAACGTTAAAACGGTAGAAGATGGAAAACAATTTTATTAAGAAATATTAAATGGCTTCGAATGATATATCACATAAAAATGGAGGCGTTTCGAAGGTTTCAAGGTCACCTCTATTTTTTTTAATGGAACTATACACACTTAACCCTTTCAGACCTGGTGGTCACATTTGTGGACATGAAATTTCTTACAATTTCACACAATGCCGTAGGTACAGTGTGTTATAAATTCATATTCTTATAAATTTCAATTTGTTCATGTTCTGTATGTTTTTAGTTGGTCTAGTACATTTAGAATTGAATAACAAACCTTTTATACAAAAATTAAAAGAATTTTCTTAAAGAAAATATCATCTTAACAGTCTACTGAATTAAAATGTGTAATCGATTATTGGTTTTACTCTTAAAAGAGAATTCAGGTCTAATAGGGTTAAACTTTATCAAATGTAAAAGAATATTATGTATGCGTGTGTACAAGCTGCGTTTGATCTTAGTGATGGATGTGTTCTCTTTGACTGCTGAATATGTTCTCTTTGACTGTCGAATGTGTCCCCTTCGACTGTTGAATGTGTCCTCTCCGATGTTTGTACGTCAGTTCGCCAACGCTTCTAACGCGATAAGAGTATCCACTGTATAATTTATCGAACGATACAATTAACTGACATTTAACGCTTACCTAGTTCGAACTACTTAATCGAAGGAGCCCCTGATAGTCTCTCAACGATGTTGTCGAAGAAGACGTCCAAATCGAATTAAAATTCTTAAAGGACCCAGATCCAGGGGACAAAGTAGAGGAACACATTTTAACGCGATTTAACGATGAACTTGGTAAACTGGATTCCAGAAAAGTTGCTCGAAGCATCAACTTAAACGAGTCAGGAAACGAACTCGAAGAAGTAAGGGAGCGAGAAAGGAGGGGGAGGGGATGGTGGCTGTCACGATCGAGAAGCATTAGATCCGGAATCGGCTGAGCGTATAAATATCGCGGAAGCATCGAAGGGGAAGGGAGACAAATACAGTAGGTGCTTAAAAGTGACGCCGTCCTGCGGTCCCAGGAACACCGTGAACGTCTACGACCAGGGCCATTTTTCACTTTTATACCGGGTTACCACGATGGCCCCGTGCTCCGAATGCAGAGGAACTAGAACAAAAATGCCTGGAGGGGGAACGGGTTAACGTGCACATCCGACCCCCAGGCGCATCCTGTACCCAGTCGTACGCGATGGAAGAAGAAACCGTAGCAAATGCTTCCCGGAAACCCATTGGCCCGTCAGCGCGGGCGTATCGAGGTGAAATTGTAAAAAGAACGAAAATAAAGACGGAAAAGGGAGAAGGGAACGAAAGAAGGTCGTGTGGAGGGCTCGATGACGACAAGAAAGGAAACTGTACGTTATTGCTGCAAGAAGCACGCGCAAAGAAAGTAATAAGAAGGAAGGGAATGCACGAAGAAGAACTTGGTCAACGAGAAGGGACGAAGAAGATAAATCAAGATGATGATATGGAAAAAAATTCTAAATGACTCCGCTGGAATCACGCCTACTCGCCAGATGCAGTCAGATGGAGAACGTATATATTGGAGGTTATTTTAGGGAGGAGTAATCGGAATTTTGGGGTGCACTTGTTTGACTGCTCGAAATAATCGTAGATATTGTCGCGAGTATCTTAACGATACGTGATGCCTCTGGATGTTTTATGGCACAAGCGAAATTTTTAGTTCAAATATCTCCGAAACGAAGAGATTGTTATTGAAAGAAACCTTTTAACACTTTGCTGACAGGAGGGTTTTTGTGAAAATATTTAGAAACTACTACTTTACTTTTGTTTGTCAAACTTTACATACAGGTAAAGCGAATTTTCCCTATTTTGTTGCTATGTATTCTAGTTCTTCTAGACGAACTACTACGTCAACCATTCTCAGATATTATTTTTTTAAAAGACGTACTACTATATCATCCGACATGCAAGTGTGAACATTCAACTTTAAAAAAACTATTGGATCATGTAGTAGAGACCCTAGGAGGTATCCCTGAATTTTTTCGGATTTTTTGGAAACCTATAGAGAAAAAAATAGGCCCATACATAAAAGAGGGGAGTCATACTAAGGGTTGACGGAAGCAGTAAAAATAAGGAGGGTCACAAAGAACTAATGAAACAAATTTCATATTCGTTAATTTATTAATAAAATGTGGTGGGTGGTCGGAGGAAGTTTTTGTATTTAATTGTTTAAAAATTGCTATCGGAAGGAGGTTATCGTTTCGAAAAACGACGATCCAAATTTATCGATGAAATTGGGAATGTGTCTGTCAACAGCAATAGTTCGAGTATCGGTAAAAACCGACGACACTCGATGACAGTCGGTTGGGAATGCCACTCTGGTGGTGGACGTAAACAGGAAAACATTCGTTTGTTCGTGGCGTCCCCGGAGTACACATAAGGCGCAGCCACGCATGTCTCTATACGGCGGAACGGTGTCCGCCCACGCGTGCACACAACACGCGCATTGTGTATGAACGCGGGACACCTCTAAATCACCGAGTCAGAGTCGAATTAACAGTCCACGGCCTCTGTTGCAGACCGTGACGTTTGCAAATCCCCCCCCACCCCTTCCATTAGATACCTGGATACAGTCCCTTCGTTAATTCATTCGGTGATCAACCCTCGAAGGCAGTGTCACGAAATCCAGTCAGATGGAAACGGAAGGAACGTGTGTCTAGTAATCGTGAAGATTTTGGTTGTGAATGTGAGTACGAAATATATATAATATTTTTCAATGTATAGTATTTTTAACTCTAGTACGGACCAGCTATATATTCGAAACAAGGACGAGGAAAGAAGAGTGATAGTTTCTTTGCATATTTTGTAAACCTAAGTACAGTTCTGAAGAAAGGAGACAAGGATTAATTCGGGAAAGTGTGTGAAATCGTAATGGTGTTAACCTTCTTGGACTCGTGTGATTTTTCAGTGTGTAGTGACTCGCGTTCGGTTTCTTACTAATTGTTTTGAAAATTTGAAAAATAACAATCACAGGAAAAATACAATCACGTAACAATTATTTAGGAAGCTACAAGGAACGTCAATTATTTTTAAAAAACAAGAGAATTCCCATTTCGTCGATCTGTGGCACCAACACACGTGTCTAAGAAGGTTAAAGAAACGAAACCATGATTGGATCGAAGCAGATCAATTTTTTTTTTATTTATTAGCATCGCATCAACATTTGGATCATTCGCGACGAGCACTGTTAGTTAGTGATATTTAGATGGAACCGTACAGGTGTTTATTACTTTGGATAAACTTAAGGATTCCTCCTTTAGTGATTTGGGGAGTTTGTTCTGATTTCGCGAAGTTTCGGTTTCTTTAAAAAATTTTAATTATCGCAAAAACGTGTCCAATGGTGAAAGTTTATTAAATACGGCACAGGTGCATAGCCAATTGCATTTCAAAGGTCTTCCAAGCTGTCGTAATACGATCGATAGAATTCTTTGGCGAGAATTGGAGTATGATTTACACAATCGACAGATTTCCACTTCGATTCACTCGCCTGACCGCGAGATTAACTTTTTCGTTCCGATGGACGTCCACGTAATCAGACGTCTAGGGTGGGAGGGGGATGGTTCTGATTTTCACGAACGGTGAAGTTAATTCGCAGAAGATCGGATTACAGAGGAACCATGAGTTCTCGACAATTCCAAAGCCGATCGTGTCATCGCCTTTTTGAGCGATTCGGCACGTTTATACAGATTAATTACGATGACAGGTTAGATCGATGTCTACGCGTCTGGCGGACACGCGTGACCCGAATACGATTTACCCCCCGGATGTTGCGGGATACGGTTGGATTACCGCATGTGTCGAATATCATGCCATAATTTCGTCGGCCCTGTTTGTCGACCGATTCCACGGGTGTGTTGTTGTTCTGGTGGAGGGTTGAAGCAACCATATCGCAAGACGAAGGGGTTATTGTTGGGGGATTAACGGCGTGGCGAATTGAACACCGTCGATTGGTTGCCGGATCAAGAAAATTAAAGGGATCGAACGTTGTACGTTTTAACACTATCAACGATAAACGCATATCTTTTTGAAAATTTACTAATATATAAATTAACTAATTTCTTTAATGTCACGTCGTAATGAAAGTTACAAAAGATCTGAGAAAATGTATTGTTATAACATTTTCCACCGTGAACAGAAACAATTTTCCACCGTGATCTGTATAAGTATACAGGGTGGATTAGGAAACATGGTCAGCTTAGAATTATTCATAAGAAATAAATTTATTGTTTCTAAACCAAAGAAATATTAGGAAATATCGTTTACCTTAAATAGAAGGATGTTCAAAATGATGTCCATCAGCTGCAGTATACTCGCGTAAACGGTTAAAAAACGACTGCCTAGTTCTATTTATGACGTCTGCACTTATGGTTAAGCATGCATGAAAATTTTCGATCGAACAGCTAACAGTAGAAGAATATAAGCTGATCATGTTTCGTGTACCACCCTGTGTATGGATATGAAATCAATACCTTGCTTATTTACACGGAAAATCCCCGTATCCGTTTGAGAACAATGTGTATTGTACTCGTTTCAATAGACTCCCGGAGGTTGTTAGTTTGTTATCAAACAAGAATTGTTGTGCAAGCTGAAAGATTGAGGGAATGGATTTTCACGGTTATAGAAATGAGAAAGAATAGTTTACCTTCGTCGAATTTTCATGTCGTTACGATTACAATTAACCCTTTAACACCGAGACCCTTAAATCGTTATTTCAAAATTACGAGTCTTGAGCTTGAAACTTTGCAAAACACTGAGAGGTATAAAATAAAACATTAATAAATACTTTTAAATTACCCAGTTCTAAATGTATGTATAAAAAAAATTAAATTGAAAATAAAAGAATACATACAAAACAAAATGCACTAAAAAAAATAATGCTTAAAGCTATCGCAAAATTCTTGGTCATATGTGACTGAAAATAAAATCGTGGGGCGTCGATAAAAGAATTATATTGGTTGGCAATCCATTATAGGCGTTCCACAATTTCATTTTTAGTCACATATGACTTTTGATTTTTTAGTGCATTTTTTTATGTTCTTCTATTTTTATTTATTTTTTCTCTGTACCCATTTAAAACCGTGTAACTTAAAAAGCTTTTTTTTTATATATATTTTACATCCTTTTTAATTTATTTTTGGTAGGAATGCTTGAATTGTTCAGCTGAAAACTAGATCTGCTTTACATCCGTGAAACTACGAATCCTTGCAGACAAAAGGCAAACATTAACCGACGGTCGAATTTAACACACAGTTGTAATAATGCAACACTGGAGGTTAAAGGGTTAATTTCTTCGTACAGAATTTCAGAGACCAGCTGCACAGGTAAAATTATAACAGTGACATTCATTTCCAGGAAGATTACCACTTCAAAGTCTTCCATCTCTGTGTGTCGAGTAAACAGAATAAATCCGCGTGATGGGGGGGGTTTCATCATTAACGTCGTCGGATTCCAACGGTGATAAGGACGAATTTCCCATTTTCCAGCGGACGGATTCGACCGAGTGTGTGGGGTGTCTGGTCGCAATTTCCCTCGAAATGGCCGAAGTGCGTGGCGTGGGACACGCGGAATTCTGTGTTACGGCCGTTGGAACGCCAGTGGGATCGTTATTACGGCCGCGAGAATTCGTTTTAATTGCGCGAACGATCGTGAAAGTCGATAGCGCGCGGCGGCCGATAGGCGTATACGTGTGTTCAGTTTCACGGCGCGTAATCCGCGGTCGGGTAACACGTGTAGAAAGAATCGATCGAACGAAAATGTGTAGCAAACTCTATACGAAATGGCCCCCACGCGGGGGTTGATCCGCCGAAAAATGTTTCGATGGCTCGTGAAAGATATATATATATTTTTTTTTTCGTATGGCATCGGTAATTGCGTTTGCTCTTTATTCGCGTGAAAGCATCGACGTGTATCAACCCACGTGATAGTTTCATTTGGTAAATTTCCGTTCGTCCGAAACGAATGAATTTAATACGGAAATTCATAACGATCGCTCTCGATCGAAGGGCCAACGAGAAAAACAACGGTATTCCACTTCTGTTACATATTTTCGATGAAATGTATAAATGAAAAATATTGAATATTACAACAATGTACCTCGCGTGATGTTTTAGTATTTTCAGGAAATCTTGGTCGTAAATAGTGTCATTTATTACCCTTTTAACGTTACATTCAGTGAACGGCTATTAATCACACACACACACACGCACACTGTTTCACGAAGACCGTGGGTCGTTTTAATTATCCTGTCATTAAGACGCTCGTTAACCGGATTTTTTCGTTGCAATATTTAATCAAAAACACGACCACGTTGATATTTTTTTCGTCTTTGTTTCTGTCTGACGCGGGCGCGTTTTAACGTCATTGAAATTGTACAGCAGCGACACTTTTACGGGGCCCTTTCTTGTTGCTTGCCTCGATGAAGCAACAATTTATATAACGACTCCAGTCCAACGAATGTACATCGACGGGCCGTGTTTTTCGACGACGTGGCGCGTACAGAAGGGGGCGAGTAAAAAAAGGACCATTTATCTTGGGGGTCGTTAATGTGAGAAAAATTCGGTGAGAGTGGTCGGTGTGGAAACCTTTCCTCTGCTCGGGTACGGACGAGCTGTGAAAAAAAAATACGTTTAAGGTTTTCTCGGTGGTTCGAATATTCGTCCAAAATTGGCCACCGGATCGACGGTTCGGGGGCTCGTGTAAATCCGTGAAACCATAACGGACCGACGAACGGGAACTCTCTCTGCCTCCTGCCCAAGTTTCGTTGGCACTTGAAACTCCGGCAAACGGTTTCTAACTACCCGAACGAGAAATCCTGCTCGTACAGAGCCACCCCCCTCCCCTTTCCGAAGGCGAAATTCAGAAGGAAAAGCATCTCGCACCGATGCGGTTCTGAACGAAGATTTTCGCCTCTGACGTTGACGTGTGAGCTTTAATTCGCAATTAGAACACCTGAACCGAATCACTTCCGTGAAGTTTTTTAACGAGAGCCACTTCAAACACGTTTGAAACTGGCGAATGTGTGTAGGAACTTGTGACCTATTAGAGGGCAACTTGTGCTGGACAGATCTCACTTCGTAGTTGGATGTGAGTAGAAAATTTTGTGTAAAATGATCATTTAGCGAAGCTTTATTCGGAAGTAATAACAAGAATATTAATTATTAGTAGAGTAATATTACGTTGTACCAAATGTTTTGGCGTTTCATTTCGAAGATCCAAAGATGGGCACAATTTTATTCGAATAAATTCTTTGCCATGTGCCTACTCATTCATTTTATTATAATAATTGGAATTTCCACGTTTAATCGATTAGAAATAGCGAAGTACCTTTTTATTTTTCATTCATTATTCGAAACTTCTTATCTAGATAAATGAATTTTCCCATCTCTGAGCAAAACATAGTATTCCTTGTTGTTAATTCCTTATTATTCAACGTGATGTTTTTTATTGAAGACGTTGGCTGCAAAAGATTTAGACGAATGTCTGTAAAAACGTTTTCTTTTGTTTCTAACATACTAACGTTGCCAAAGAGAGTAATCATATCTCCTGGAAGGATGAAAAATTGTATTTGCAAAGAGTATTCGTCTATTTGAACCATCTTCATCCTGCACATTGCGCAGATTCCGTTTGCTCGGATGAATCTGCTGAATCGAATCAATCCTAACGATAGATTGCGCGGAGACAGAATAACAACGAAACGTTCCGTGAATGATGGTTTATAATTCGACGTGCAAATCCGAGAAGCGATATGGGAGTGCCCGTCGACTTCATTCCCGCGGTGTTTTCTTTGAATTCAGCTTCGTGGCTCGGTACAAACGAGGTCGCCGAACCGCTGAGCTACGACGGTCGTTGGAGACCAAAGATTTTTCCAATTTTGAACTTCGCCGGAAATGTTCGTTCCTCATACGTCTGCAAAAGGACTGGAAATTCACCCCTAATGAAATTTTGCATAGGGAACACGCCTGGTTTTGCTCTTTTAACAGTAGAACTACCAAACCCGTCAGAATGACAGATCGCAGATTTTTTATTTCACGATTATTTTCACTTTTCGTGGAATT
The DNA here is from genome assembly GCF_001272555.1 of Dufourea novaeangliae. Lineage (NCBI taxonomy): Eukaryota > Metazoa > Arthropoda > Insecta > Hymenoptera > Halictidae > Dufourea > Dufourea novaeangliae. The sequence continues at coordinate 204,374 of NW_015374011.1, read as the reverse complement.
TATGATGACTTTTAATTTATATACGTTTCATATTATACTATATTGTGTTATGTATATTACTGTATTATATACTTTAATTCAGTATACTGTTAAAAACCCACAAGTATATGGGAACAATTGAAAAACTTCAGTGACCCAAGGGATGATCACCCTACAATTCAAAGCTGGTTGTTCTAACGTTAACCCTTTGCACTCGACTCTCGCCTCTGAAGCAACAAAATGTATGGAAAATTAGAAATTCCGAGTGCAAAGGGTTAACTTCTACCAATCGTCTTTCACAAATCATTCAGGACCGATCTCACCCCGATCAACCCCTTCAACGGTCATAGAAGATCCCGAAATGGGACCCTGCCAAAGAATATCGCCAACCCGAAACGTGTTCCGAACGATTTTCCAATTAGAACGACGCTCGTCCCTCCATCCGTCTACTAAGATATCTCAGGCCGAAAATTTCGCGCTTGACGTCAACTGGGGTCGGACAGTCGAGGAAGCCTCGACGAGAGAGAGGACCGCGAAAGAGCAGTGAATCATTTCATGAGCATAAATTAGCGCCCCGTCGCAACGCCGGTTAATTAATTAAGGTAAATTGTCCTAAGCGTAAGTAACTGCCGTGGCGCCTGGGTCACTTCTCTGTCTTTCATCCTCTTCCTGGCAACTCTCCTCGCGGTAGTCTGGCTGCGCGGGACCAGTTTCTCGCGCGATTTCGTTCTCTCCCCATTTGACACCTCACCTTGATTTTCGGCCATTGTCTCCCCCACCCACAGGGCGTTCACCAAGGGTTGGAAAGCTGCGTATCTTTTTCGTATCTCGTGTAACCCCCAGGGCGAACTGACGGTCGAGATTTATTCGAAGGGGTGTTCGCCATCGGAGAAGTTCACTTCGAGGGTCGAGTTGATCGAACGTATGGAAAAATCGTTGGTAGAACAGGGATTGTGAATTAATTCGACTGAAGGTTTATAAATCTCTGTTGTTGGTTTTGTAGCGCGGATGAGCCCACTCCGCGGTTTTATAAAGTGCTCGCGGAAGGATTCTGTCAAACGGCCCGATGAAAAATGGAAGGTATAGCCTGGGTTTTGCAAATGGTACCTCGCCCACGCCGGTATGGCGAATGTACAGGGTGAGTCGATAAGATCTACTATTTAAAATAAATCGTTACCTATTGATTATATCAGAAAACGTTTTAACGAAACATGATGCATTTTATGGAATTTTATGGTTTATATCTTATTCTGTTTGACATGTCGAAGTGATTTTGAGTTGACCTTGTACAAGTTAATTTCGAGAGAAAGGCCGCGAAATTACGCAATACACTCAGAGCAGTTCGCCAATTATTAAGGTACCGTTTTGAGATTTTGTGCGATTTCGAGGGTCAACTCAAGGTTATAGATCGCTGAATTCGTCCTTCCATTGACATTGAAAAAAACAAGGTCACCCTGATATCTCAATAAATATAACATATAAAAAAATAAAATTGTAACCTTCCGATGCGTCCCTTTAAATACTAAGTAATTCATTAAAACATTTTAAAAACAATAGGTAACGAGTTATTTTAGACAGTAGTTCTTACTGACTCACCCTGTACATATATTCCCTGAATATTTCATCTGTTTACATGTTTTCTTATGCACCTGGCTTTACATTAAATTCAACCGGTTTATTTCAGACGTATCGCTACGTCGTTGATGAAACGAGACGTCGATCCACGCGAAGAGCTCGTTCGATATGTTCGACGACCGTGAATAGTTTATTATACCTATCCCAGTACATTCTCCGCAAATATTCATTCTGTCTGCGACCATAACACACTCTCCCTGTGTGTGTACATGCAGCGAGAAATATTATCTCGACGATAAGTTGCCTTGACAGTGCCCGGAAATCCATCGAAATTTCCATACAGTTCCATACGCGATTGCATAAAACACTGACGATGGTTTACCTGGTTATACGTTCACGGATGTGTATACCAGCGAACTATCCACGGAATTATACATTCGGTTTAATTCGGACGACCCTCTAATTATCCAGATACGTACGATCGAGCGAATCGGAACGCGCGAAACGATCCTTTAACGCTGGCTCGTATGAACGGCCACGCGTCGCGACAAAGGATAAACATTACAATTAAACTAGATTGCGTTTGTTTGTCACGTTAATTTGGGTGCTGCTCGACGTGTTTGGCAGTGGCGGGGAGAAAAACGTGGAACGAAACTGTGAAACCAGGGGGAAACGAAGGAGGCTCGAGAGCCTCGCGATGCGAAACACGCGTGCGATTTAAGGGGCGAAAAAGAGGAGGTCGGAGGTTCAAGACCCTCCGGGTCAAACCGGTCTGTAACGTTAATTGCTTGCACCTCTTGACGGTAACTTGACATTAAACCACGTGAAATTATTTCGAACTAGTGAATTTAACTTATACGATTCGAACGTAATTTTAGGGTTTGATTACAAGTAGTGTTCCTGATTTCTCGATACTTTTCATTTCTCGAGGAACGAAATTTTATTCTGTATTTCTCAGGAATTCTCGAGAAAATTGTTGATAATATTGTATATCCTTAAATTCAATTCGATTTTGGTCTAAGTGGATATTAGAGTAAAAATTAAAGACCCTAAGAAATGCTGAAAAGGCGAATTTTTTATTGTTATTTTGCAACGAATAGATTTATATTTTTACAGTAACAACATATCACCATCAGTAGTATCCTTGAAATTTTTCACATTTTTTGGTGAGGTGCTTAAAAAAGTAAAACCATTTTCAGTATTTTTTAGGGTTTTTAATTTTTTTCCAACTACAACCTTCAACCGAATTTTCTTGCTTGGTATTTAATCAAGTGGAGATTAAATACATGTGTCAGAGCATTATATTCTCTAGCAAAAGAAGTTTTTAACCGGGGAAGGGAATTAAATATGCAACGGAACGGAAGTTTTCGCCGAACTAATTTCCCTAAACTGACACAGATAAGAGTTCACGAAGCATGTCCACGTTAGTACGTTATTTACGTATAAATAGTTCTAGCCTGCGTCAGGCGGTTGAAGACATGTATTTTTTTTTTCTCGGAATTTTAAACAACCAGACCGCCCCCCTGGTAACTGGTGAACTTTCCCGGAGAAATTATTTAACTTGTAGATTCGTCGTTTTCGCATTTTCTCGAGGACAGTTTGTTTTTTCAAGTCCAGAAGTTAATTATATATACAGGGTGTCCCAAAATAGTTGTAATTCCTTGAGAAGGGTGATTTGAAACATCTTTTTCCTTAACGAAAAAGTTCTCCGAGGCTTTGTTAACGAGATATTAACGAAATACCCTGACCAATCAGAGATCTATCGGCAGATCAGCTGGCAGACTTGTGCTCTGATTGGTCGGATTTTTTCGTTAATATCTCGTTAACAAAACCTCGGAGAATTTTCTCGCTAAGAAAAACGTTGTTTCAAATAACCCCAGGAATCACCCTTTCATGGAATTACACCTATTTTGGGACTTTCTATATACAGCAAATCCTCGATTAATGTTCGAAAGCTCCTCGGCACTGACAAGGAGGGGTCTTCAGGTGTAATGCTGCTTTTTCAATGACGCTTAACACAGTGCTAGAGCTTAGAATTCCGAAGCCAATAATATTTCTTTCAACCTCATACAGAAATTGATTTATGAAATATTTAATGTTCAGTGTAGAGAAGCCTTCGACCACTCATCGAGGATTTACTGTTCTGAGAATCGTTCTTTTGACGATCATCGGACCTTTGAGGATCGGTTTGCGCGCAATAAATTCGTAAGTATTGTTCGCGGAAAGACATCGAGATCGCTGTCGGGTGCCGAGTAAATGGACACGGTGTTTGAAGGAGTCGTCGCGTGTCAAAAGACGTGTGCGGGGCGCGCACAGTCGCGTGATTGTTTGTGCAGTTAGCCTCGGGACGCTGCTTTGGATCTGTGTTCTCGTTTGAGAACGACGGAGGGGCCAGGTTTGGACGCAACTGTTTATACCGCCGAAACCAGATGTTTGCATTCGCCAGGACTAGCTCGGATGTGGCACTCGGCTCGAGAAACCAATTAATATCAGACTGTGCGTTCCAGGGGCCGTGCGAACACGCTACTTATGTACTATCGAACGCGCTGTCGGATGACATGGAGACGTTCCTCGTGAGCAAAACCGTGAAATAATGGACACAGAATTTTAATTATTGTCCTCGTATATCTATAGCGATCTGGGAATAGTAGAAGGCATATACATAGTAGAAGGCATATAGTAAGGCATTGACTGGATTTTGAAAATGGATTTCCGAGACTCTTCCACTCTGGCTAGTAAGATTGACTAAGAAGTGAAGAAGTTGAGCTTTCCCACTAAAGATTTATAAGTGTTTTTTAAACGAAAATTTTCAATAAGAATTATAAGTAGATAATCAGAAGGAAATAAGAATATTTATGCATGTATAGCGTTTCCCAACATGAAAAATACATGTGTGTCATTATTACAACAGTAAAGCTTTTTGTACAGAATTCAAAATTCTGTTCCATTTTAATCTTGAGATATTAGTATCTGAAGTTTTGAATTCGCATGAACATCCGCAGTCTAGTCATTAGTGTACATTTAATCAGTTCTTTGGAAGTAGAATCGTTTACAGAACACAGGGTCGTATTTAACGGAGTTCCTAGAAATTTTCAACACTGACTAAACTCGCAGTCCAATGTAAAACGTAGGCGAGTAGAACAGAAAATTCTGGTCGTTGAAACGAGAGGGCGAGTTATTCCCGGTCAACTGGAGTTCCGAATTAATTAAACCTGCACGGAGTACTGGAACGCGCGGGTAGCGAACGATTTAATTCGATTGTATCTTTTAATTGCGCCCCGCGATACCAAAGAAAGAGTTTCCAGATTAGACCCACGGTTCGGTCGCGTAGCGCATGGAGGGAGGGGAAACGTGGAGGGACGTGGGCGAAAGAAAAAATTGTCGACCGTGTTCTCTCTGACACAGATTTAACGGAAGTACTTATGCAGCCCGGCACATTTGGAATTGCTGAAGCCTGTTCACCGGGTAGCCCCCGACGTCCGTGTGCAGACTTTTATGGCAGCACGTGCGTGTCATAAAGCGGGTGTTTCCACGAAAAAAGGCATGGAAACGAAGACAGACAGGCGGTTCTTATTTCGAAAATAAATTCTCTTCCTCCCTGAAGCCACACGTCACTCCTGTATCCGCATTTCGCGGTCCTTTTTGTCGGAAATAAAAGAACAGTTCGAACGGGAAACTCGGAAATCACTTGAACCTTGAAAATCGAAACTATAAGCAAAGGTAAATGTAAAGCTTTGATCGTGTAACTACCAGGTTTACGAACGAAATCGCAACGAAACCTGTATGGAAGCTTCAATTGTGGGTGTAAATCGAACTTTTGTAATCGGACTCTTGAAGCTTTCAAACGAAGGTAAAATAGAACACGGTAATCGAGAAATTATTCTACGTGCATTCGAAGTATACTTCACAGAGGAGTAATGGGAACAGTTTACACTGGATTGTATACAGCTTTGACACCGAATGGGAGCAGACGGGTTCCAAAGAGAAAACAGCAGTAACACGGTGTTTAAATGTCAAACAATAGAAAAGCTAAAACGAACGATGCCGTTAGGCAAGGGAAGGGAGGGACAATTTCTCAAGGAACAAAGCGGCGCTACGCAGGTGCTGCTTTTTAAGCAAAAATTCAATTTCACGGTCGGCCGCATGGCTAAATCGTCAAAACTGTGACAAAAGCGTCGGCCGTTTAGAGACTCGTGGATCCACGACCAGTGTGTCGCTGAGAGGCAGAGAGTTGACGTTCCTGTAATGGAACACACAGTGACGGGGAATTTAATTTCGCTTTGCGAATCCGTCTGGCGGTTGTCGCGTCGACAATTACCAGGTGATCGTTAACACAAGACTTTACGATATGTGTATACAGTGATGTCTGTGTACAGTAAATTCTGGATGAGTGTTCGAAGGCTCATCGAGACTGACAAAAAGAGGTCCCCAGATAGTATTAAGTAACGGTGAATTTAATGAGATTTAACACAGTGATAGAGCTTGGAGTTCTGAAGTCAATTATATTTGTTTCAACCGCATATGGCCATTAGTTTATGAATTATTTAATGTAAAGTGCTGAGGAGCCTTCGAACACTTATCGAGGATTTACTGCATATGCTAGATTTCCGAGAATTGTAAAATAAATATAAAAATGAATATAAAAGTAGTCACATTTTGTATCATTTCCATCGTAGGAATCTCAATTCTCCGACTAAGGCCATCTTGTAACAATATAATACAAACACAATTTTTGTATTATATATTATATACTATACTATATAATATAATACAAAAATATATTTTTCTTATTCCGGTAATTCAATATCTGAGGTTATACTCGAAGGTCTGCCTCGAGCCAGCAGTGCCAAAATTGATTGGGATAACGCGTGGCCATATACACAGACATCGCTGTATGTATCTACTTATTGTAACTGTACAAATTTTGAAATTTCTCTGGATCGACATTTCTGTTGTTCTGTCTCGTTGGCGACGAAGTGTGACCGGGAGAATCGGGAGAGATTTCAGGCCGATAAAAAAACAAAACAACAGTTAGCCGTGGTCTATTTTTAAAGGACGAATCCCCGGTATTGTTTCGCGGCACGAAAATGGATCCGTAGGCTGATCGAACCTTTCAATTTGACGGCGAACCGATACACGGGGCGAGACTGGGCTTTTCGAATCGCCGCGGCCTCGTTAAAGCGTCCAATCGAATTGAACCGGATCGAGGCGCGCGATGTTGATTAAAATTCTCTACATTAATTATCGAGCGTTGGATTGGAACACGGGAACGCTGGTTAATTGACGACGAATGGGGTATCGATGATTGCGACGGGGATTACCGGTCGAGAAATCGAATCCGGGGTTTCGAAAAAAGTGCCGCGCGCCGTTTTGTCTTCGGTACACGGAACGAGTAATTCGAGCTGCGGACAGGTAATCGAATTCATCGAATTGCTACAGTTTATAGAAAGCGGAGTTTAGTGCGGCTTTTTTTGGTAGGCTGGGACGAAAATTCGGAGGGAAATTTCATCACACGGAACCACGGATTTTCGAAGGATATTCTTCCAGTTTGTAGGATACGCGAGCAATTCCATTACGTTGCTTCTTTAAATATTTACACAATCTGGTGGTAATAATAAATTGTATAAAATACATTAATAACTGGGGGATATTAACACTAGAACCACCGACTATAAATGTATATATCAATTTCTATCAGATCGATAAAGATGACGAACTTTTGAAAATATACAAATTTAGAAGTTAACTAAATTCCTTCACTTAGATATTGCAATAAAAGTTGTAAGAAATTAAGAGAATGCATTGTTGTTAGATTTCTATCATCGTTGTAAAAGTTTACTACCTAGTCATTTTGATTGCTTTGGTAGTTCTAGTGTTAAAGTCGATATAAGTAATAAGGGGATTGTATTCTAAGTAGAATCAGACATCAGTGGACAGACGCGTTATTATTAGGTGTACAAATTAATTGCTGGCCTTTTCACAGATTTGTCGTTTATGTTCAGAACAAGAAAACAAAATACAATCTATTCTTGGAAATATTTCCCATCCCTTTCTACACATTTACCCAATTTCTCGAGCAGTTCTCGTCTCGAAAAATTCATGACGATTTTGTGTCCATAGTAAACTGTGGGGCCCACGACTTAATTTGTGCACCTAATAAATCAAATGAAACGTGTGTGTCCTCTATAAATGTTTACTATCACACTATTCCTCCAAACAAAGCCCAATGAATTTTGGTATAACAATTTTTATTTATTTGTTCAAAGGGAATCTATCAGTACATGAGAAATTCGATTCCTCGGTCCGAATCGATCCACGAGTCGCGTCGGAAAATTCCGTCGCTTTTTCATTGTTACGTAAACCGGGCTCCGTTCAGAAAAACGCTTTTGTCGTTCTAAAATTGACACGGTCCCGATAGGCGCACTGGGCGAAAGGAATTCTTAAGAGACGTGAAACGGCGACGCCGCGGCGGCGTCCAAGAGATTTGTGTGGAAAGTTTGGCAAAATTGAGACCGTGGGCGAGCAGGCTTGATGAGCGTATCGTGATTTATGCGGTTCATTCTCAGGTGGGGACACGTCGGAGTTCATATCGAGGAACAAACGCTGAGAACTTTTCGCGGTTTCCGCGCCAAAGAATCGCGTTGTCGTCGGTTCGCATTCTCCATCGTTGTCGACTGGTATATATCGTTGGATTTATTCGCGTCGTCTCGCTGGCAATTTCGATTCACGGTACTCGAATGATGATTCATATTACGGTGCACCAATGGAAAAATTCCACGCCGAAACATAGTCTTGCAGAGGAACGTTTCAACGTAGATGAAGGTAAAACGTAAAATAGTCTACAAACTCATTTGGAGTCGGGCGACAGTGAAATTGTAAGCTTGAAAAAGAGATATTCGTATTAAAAAAAGAAACCTTTAATATCAAACGTGTAGCATATTTCCACTTTAATTTTCATCACGGTTATACCGATGGAAACAGTGGACTGGGTCTGAAAATATTTATTGCTAGGAGACATAGGGGAGCCTACTTACAACTATAAAGTTATTATACAATTTCGTAAGAAATAAAGAATTTTTTCAAAAAATACGTATGTGGTAAAAAGTACAATTTAAATTTTCTGTTAAGTAAATGCATATCTTTTAGTAATTACATAGGGGACTTGTAGATTACCGTAGGACTTGCAGATATTTTTAAAGTATGTAAAAAGAATCAGAATGTTCGAAGTACCAAAGTTCCAAGTACCAAGTTCCGATGTTTCGAACCGCATCGAATACAATTCGTCGAGTAAAATTCAACTCGAAAGTCCCGTCGAAAAAATTCGAAACTTGGCACGGTGCAACTAGATCGTCGCGATGTTGGCGAAAATGGGGGTTAGCAAAAGGAAAGGTGACGATCGAATAATACCAACCGGAGAGAATCGTGACAGGCAGGGAGGCGCAGATGCCCAGATACACAAGCAGCAACACTGTCCAACCGTGACGGGGCTCCTGGCAGAAGTCCAGCTCGCTCGGTAGGCCACCGATTCTTGGCCCCTTCATCGTGCCTCATAGTTTTCGTCCCTGGCCACGTAAACGACGCGCGAGCGTAACACAGAAAAGGCGACTTCAATAACGCCTTCCCTCGAAGTAGCTTCTTCCTTCCTTCCGTTTCTTCAGACGGGCAGAAAACTAAAATTCCACTCGGGAACACTGTGACGCACACGTTTTCATCGTGGACAAAACGTCTTCATCGTGGACAAAATGTCTTCATCGTGGACAAAACGTCTTCATCGTGGACACAAAGTTGAGCACTACTCCGCGGCACACTCGAGCTTTTCAGCTACAGGAAACTTTACGTAGTTTATTTATATAGAAAGAACTAGCAGTCTGTTCCCGCGAAAAGATAGCTGATAAGCACAAGAAGAAGTTCTGGGATAAGGAAGAACCAAAGCTGAAGGTCCAATAGAAAATAGCGTGCTACGTTTTTACCCGGAGCTAGTGAAAGGGACCAACGCGAGATAAGACCTCATTTACCTAAGGCTCGCGTGGGATCCTTCCTTTCGATGCACTTCCGACGTTCCCGGTGCTCCCGGAGTAATAGTTTTTAACTGCATTTTTATCTCTTAATAACGTCTACGTGGTTATGCTCGTGGTAACGGCGCTGCATCGTGATATCTCCGCGAGATAGAGTTCCCCAGGCGAGAGGATCTAGCGAATGGTGGTCTGAAAAATGGAGAACACGAGGGTAGGTGGAGGGATTGGTACGCTGTACAGGGTCGTTCGTGGTTCATGGGGAGAACTTTGATGGTCCTCAGGTGTGAAGGAGACACACGACCGGCGGCAGGGATGGTTTGATACGAATTATGCGCGAGCCACCTTGTTTGAGTTTAATTTCCGACAAATATCGTCCGGGTTAATTGAATCTAAACGTGTGTCGTTGGAATTAAATAACGAAGGGTAGAGAGCGGACGTGGTTGAATGTTTTCGGAGCGAGATTGTTAGCGTCGTGATTTTCACGAGAGAAAGATTAAATTCGTGGTCGCCGGTTGGTTTGATTTAAATCTCGAATGGGGGGAAAATTGTTACGAGAACGAATCTGAATTACATCGCGATTTATGGAATTCGATTTAATTCACGAAATGGGCTATCCACTAGAGAATGTGTACTTTGTTTATTTTTTACGAGAACACCTTTGTAGCGATTCTTCTTGTTTTTTTTTCACGGGATTTTTAGGTACAGGAAAAAATTCGTGCGGTTTTTCTTTTAGTAATTAACTCAGATCGAAATTCGTGCAGTAATTTGCAACTGTACTGCGTAAAATTGGTATCAACGGAAAGCTTGATCTATGTAGTTGATATACAGTAAATCATCGATGAGTGTTCGAAGGCCTCTCGACACTGAATGTTATATATTTTATAATATCATTGTTTCAGAATTCCAAGCTCTATCACTGTGCTAAACCTCATTAACACTTTCACTGCCACGTCGCCCAAAAAAGGCTGGATTATTTAAATACCGTAACAAAATTTTTGCGTCACATTAATATTACAAATTATACGTAAAATAGATAAAGTATGTCTGACTACGTACGACCTATTTCACTGTGGCAGTTAAAGTGTTAAAAAATCACTTGGAGACTTCTCATCGAGGAATTACTGTACTTATAAAATATTCTACGTTCTTCTAAATAGGAACGATTTCAGATTGCTTTCGATGCGACAGGTCGGTGCCCTAAGACGACAACGAGTTTGGATCGTCTTCCAATCCGAAGAATTAATTAACCAAGCTGATGGAATTACCCGCTAGGATCCGTTTTAATCCGTACTCGTCGGCGTTGATCGACTCGCGACGCGTTTCACCAGCGCAATGAATTCGTAAGGATCCAAGCAGAAGCGAACGGATTAATTAATGGTGTATCCGAGACGCCGTCGACCATTTCCAAGACGGAACGACAACTTTATGGCTTCCTAAGAATTTCGGCGGTTTTGACTCCTCAAAGATGAAGTAACTCGTGTACATTCTATTAAGAAAAATCGTCCATCCTGCGGGTAGCTTCGTCGACACGCGCGTGAATGCCTATAATTCACGAGTACCGAAAAACACGACACTCTCGTAACACATAGCTCGCGGGACCATTGGAAATACGGGGAAAAAAGTTGCCCCATTCGCAGCAGGATATTCGAAACCGATAGAAATTGCAGCAACCGTGATCGGGTAAACCGTTCCCGAAGCGCTTCGATGAAAAAAAAAAAGAAAGAAGAAAAATAACAATTTTCGATCCAATTTTGTTCCGTTCCATCCACAGGACTTTGACGAGTTCGAATCGTTTCTCCCCCGAATATAACTGTCGTCGCTTATAATGCGGCTGGTTAACAGGAAGTGAACGTCGTCGTTTGGTATTTTCGACAGGGGGAAAAAGGCTGGCCGGTTTTACGAGTGGCCGTACGTCGAACCGTAAAAATTGCCGTTGGAAGATTTCAAGCTTCCAAGCCCCCCTCGGTGAAAAAGCTCTGCGGCAACGGTTGTCACCGATGGCGCAATTTTTCCTCCAATTTTCTATAAATAGAGACGTTTCTCCAGCTCGACCGTAATGTGGTGGGGCGATCGTTTTCGAGCTGAATAAATGAAACAACGTCGGAACGGTAACGGACGAGAGTCTAAACTCGAAACGAAATTCGATTTACCATCGGGGAACGTCGTTTTTCCCGACCCAACGGGGCAAGTTTACGTTTCGTCTTATATTTCTTTCAGGTGCGTCATCTGAAAAGTTACGCCGTCGAAGACGCGCGCGCGCGACGTAGACGGTTGTTGGGACATCGACGGATCAATTTTTCAGACGGTTGTCTCGGGTACGCGAAGGGTCGTTTCCGCGGAACAATGACAGTGCTGATGCCAGCCGGTCGCAAATTATCCCTGCAAGGTATTATTAATTAATCGGCTTGTTAAGACACGTCGCGCGGCACACAATGAAGTGCGCACTGTTGGGCGCCCTGTGACGTTAAAGCTGCATATCCACTTGGAAAAATTACTTTGTGTATTACTTTACTGGGATTATTTGTGTACTGTTGCATGTAACGAGAATAATTTCTATAGGAATTTAACAGCGTGTTACAAATCTCTCAACTGTTGCAAAAGGAAATGATAGATATGAAGACACTAGGTAGAATCAGTCATCATCACGATATTGGCTCACTTTGTAGTCTCCATACAATGGAAAATGTTAGGCATCTGAATTTTAAATATTTGCTCTTGAAATTTCCCACTTGGTAAAAAAGAAATGAATAAATATAAAGAAACTAGACGAAGTGAGTGGTCATCACGATATAAGTTCTCACTTAACAATCTCTATACAATTGAAAATGTTAGGCATCTGAATTTTAAATACTTGCTCTTCAAATTTCTCACTTGGTAAAAAAGAAACGAAAATGTTAAGCATCCGATTGTACCCAGAACTGTCACCATCATAAGGTTCGAAGAACACCGCGACAAGAAATTCTTTTGGGAAGAAAATTTTCAACGTACCAGTTTCGGGGAAGAAAAATGGCCCGCAGTTACTCCATCGGAATTTAGGGTTGCGTTACGAACGTACGAGCCCGCGGTTGAGGATTCCCGAAGACGGGTATGGGGAGGTTTAGGGGAGGGAGTTACGCGTTGCACAGGTGCGCCAGCACCATAAAGCTGAGGGGGAACACGTAAATCGCAATGGTGTGTGAATGTGTGTGTCTCTCTGTGTCGGTGTGGGACTTGCGAGGTTGGGTGGACGCGTCGCGTATTCTCGCGCGAACGTACGACGCTCTGCGCTACGACCAAGCTGGGAATAACGAAATTTTCAGGAGTCGCTAGAATTAAAATTCAAACACTTATACGGTGTACCAGCCGCTCGCCTTGGGGATCGTGAAAAAAAAAAAAATTCGAACAAGAGAATAATGTACCGAGGGCAAAAATTCGTATCGCTAAATTTTAATTCCCTGTTTCTTTTTTTGTTTTCTTTTTTCTTTTACATTGCGTAACCCGTCAAAATATTTTCCTACGTTGGAAAACATTCCGTTGGAATTTTGTATATCGCATTTTATATGTTCCCGTTCGATTTACAGCTCGGTCGAAGTGTTCTACGACGTTTTCGATAAATATTCAATATTCCAAATTCTACGAGAGCGCAACTGTTACCGATATCTACCGGTCGTACGCGAGATCCGGAGATTTCGCGGTCCCCATTGGCAGCCACACGATTTCCCACTTTAACGGGGACGTTATCGTCACGTAATAAAATCGGAAGGGAAGATGATAAAGGATCGAGGCACGCAGCCACGTTTTACGTCGCGAGCTGACGCCGCGGTTAAAACCGAAAGTACACCCGGCCACTTAGCAACGTGCTTTCGGGACGCGTGGACGATAAAAACGCGTGGTGTGTACAGATGTACATCGTTTTAATACTCGTAAGTACTTAAAACGTAAAGTAATATTTATTCCAGGAATGTATATCGGGTGCTTCGGAAAGTACGCAGCGTTTTTAAGGGCAGAGTTACAATCTATACTTTACTATTTCTTTTTTTATTTAATATATCATCTTATTCATTACTTTTATTTAATATATCATACGTTTCGTCGGTATTTTTCAAAGAAAACGAAGAAAAACGACGTGTAACGTATACAGAAAATACACTCAATGGAATAAAGCATCTGTTCACCGGATCAAACGATTTTTATTTAATTCATTCGGTAAAAAGGTAACAAAGTTACCGTGCTTTCAAACGACCCAGTATATATAAATCTACAGGAACGATTAAATATCCACTGAACAATCATCTGAAAAGAGAATTCTCCCTTGCAAAATCCGCTCAAATGAACCTTTCAGAAGCTTAAAACAGCCCATACATTACATTAATACGATGATAAATAACAATTCCATCGCCTGGGGTGTCGAGTACAAGCCCTTCATAAAGATCTTCCGCTTTTCAAAGAACACAACCCGAACATTACACACCCACGCAAAGTGATTAAAAAGATTTTCCATTACACAGCACGGTAGATTAATTTCTACATGAAACGTTTTTAATTACAATTTCAAATTGAAAAAACTGCATTTCACATTCGTCGAAAAGATCTCCGCACACACACGTGAGTGTGTATACTTCGTAAAACGATCCGATAGAAATAAACGGCGTTCCGTGGAAACGGGATTGAAAAAGATGCTCGAGGAACCGAGTTCTCTTTCTCGCGAAATGGCATCCCATTCGAGCGGCGTAGCTCGTCACGAGCTGTCAAATCTCGCGGGATCTCTTCCACCGGCGCTATTTATAACGGATTCCGGTTGACACTGTGCCGGTTGACATCCACCTCTTCCCTATAATCCTCGCCGCAACCTCTTCCGAGGGGAGAGCGGCGGCAAAGCCCTTCTCTTCGGGCGTACACATAATTACGAAAGTTAATTAGGGCCTTGGAGATGAAAGAGAGTGAGAACGAGAGCTTGGATGCTGGTGGGGCCACGTTTAAGGGTGTATTAGCGAGCGGAAGAAGGTCGACGCGGCGTTAAAACGCTGGGAAAATACTCGAGACCCCACGTGACGCGAAAAACCAGAAGGTTAACCCTCGATCACAATCATGGATGTATGTGTTATAGTTATTCAGGGGGAAAAATAATGCCCCTGGGGGCTGTTTTGACGGTGCGGGAACTTGTTGAATACCGTATTAATACCGGCTGAAAGTCAATTTTCTCGATCAATTAGATCGTCAGGGGGTGGAGGGTGAGATCGAGTTCCGTGTGTGTTCGAGAATATTAATTGGTTCAATATTTGACCGTGGAGGTATCGGTTGACTTGCATCACTGGGACATAAGGTAATTAGAATATCATTATGCTTGTAGATATTCGGTTATTCGTCGAAGTCGACTTGTTCGGGTGGAAATAACGTTTCGAATATTAATCATTAGTACTGTATAAATTCGATAGTGAATTTTAATATTTAATAGAATCGATATTAAACACTAGATTCCACTAACTCCAGAGGGTGTTTCGTTTCACGTTTATCCCAATTGTTATACGAAATTCATTTAATGATTGATTAAAGAGCCGATATATTCCGATTTTTTGGGAGAGCGACCCGAAATGTGTTGCTCAGGCAGAATCATTAATTGTCCGAGTATTGGTGATCGAATTAACTATACGTGGGCTGATATCGGCCGAAATTACGCGAACAGTGTGAAGGGAAACGCGTATAGAATCGAAGTCGGATGCATTTTGCATCGTTGCCCCCATTGAAACGGGGGATGGAGGGAGGGTGGTCTGTGAAGCGTTCGTTCGAGCATGGAAATTTCACTTTTACCTAGTGGCTTGCAATTTTTTATTTTCGTGGCAAACGCGTTTGGTAAAAGTACGACTGTTGCGTCGTGCAACTACACCCTTCCGCCCCCGTTTCACCCCGACGACGTCGACTCTTGAATCAGGTCATCATTCCTCTATTCCTACCCCCCGTTTCGCCCTCTCCCACGACCGTTCGTGCACTCCTGCAATTGGTTTTTCGTGTTCCCGAGCACTCCCGATGTCCTCGAAATCCTAATTTCACGTTTTTCATTCTGGACCCGGTGTCCCGTGGAAAGCAGCAGCAGCCCCCCTCCCGTCCGTCTGTCATCCGACAGAACGGAAGTCCCTTTTACGCGATATCCGACGGATATCGCGACCCTTTTTTTTATCCTCTTTCTCTGCTACGTCCCAAAAAGAGAGAAATGGAATTAAAGCTTCCAGCCGCCAGGTATCGTGGTATAGAATCGACGGGAATAATAGTCAAAGGTACACGGTGGAACAAATTGAGAGGGGATACAGGTAGAACAGGTTAATGACGTTGGTATATTTATTGGAATCCGTATCACGTTCGATTTCACTCGCTGGTCTACCTTCGCACCATTGACTTCATATTCCGTGTCACTGGGTTCACCGACGAATAATCGAAACTCATCACTGCGGATCAATCGGCAGTGTCGAGGACAATTCGAACAGCCGTTGAAAAATTCGCTCAAGATCGAGCGGAAGAAGCGTGCCGACGCGCGTGGTATGGGCGTGCAAGACGCACTAAATCCTGGCGGGCGCGTTCGTGGCCATCCGGCCCCTCTAACAATAAACTTAGGTGAGAGACGAGAGACGAGCACGAGCACGCAGACAGCCCGACCGCACGCGTGACAAAGCAGCGAACTGCTGGTTCGTGTGTGAGTGCGCGCACGACGTGCGTGAGTGCGTGAGCGAGTGCGTGAGTGCGTGAGCCACACTAGGATGCAGTGCGTGAATCAACGGGAGACGAACCCACTCGACCACCACGACCGCAACGGGCTATCCCACAGAATCGTGTCTGTGAGAGTGTCTGCTGGGTCCCCCGACGGTTGCGTGCGTGTGGAGATGAGAAGCCATACGCCCGATCATCCGCGCTCGTTTATTGGGCATTAAGCGTGGCGGCGCGCTCGTGAAAGCGATCCCCCCACCGGTTCGCTCCGACGAGACACGCGGCTTTTTACTGGCCCCCCCCGGGGCCCTGTTTTTTCGGCGGTCGCAGTGGAAGCCGACGAAGCCATTTCGTCCGCGACGAGAAATTGGAACGGGGGAAGGATGACGTAGAAGAATTTAGAATTGTGTGAGTCTTTTCAATCTTTCGTCCTTATTCGAGGTAACGGTGTACATATAGTGATTGGGTTTTGTACGGAAAGTAGTTGTGTATATGGTAGTAGTTAGTGTACCGGGTACGCGTGATGTAATTATATGCACTATTGTAATAGTTAATATGGTAATAATTGTTACGGTAATATTTATTATGGTCGTACTGAATATAAGAATATTTAATGTAGTGATACTTAATATGGTAATAGTTGTGACGGTAATATTTAATATGATCGTACTTAATATGGGAATATTTAATGTAGTGATACTTAATATGGGAATAGTTGTTACGGTAATATTTATTATGGTCGTACTCAATATGGGAATATTTAATGTAGTGATACTTAATATGGTAATAGTTGTTACGGTAATATTTATTATGGTCCTACTCAATATAATAATACTTTATATAGGGATACTTAATATTGTAATACTTAATATAGTGGCACTTAATATAATGTTACTTACGTATGACAAGATTGAATATAGTAATCATTAATACGGTGATTCGTGATATGATAATACTTAACATAGTGATACTTAATACTTACTATGCTAATACTCAATATAGTAATACGCATTACGGTATTTCGTAATATGATGATAATACTTAATATGTTGATATTTAGTAATATATACTACTAAACTGTATACTAGCTCCTACTTTCACAAATACTTTGGATACGTACCCGAGTGACCTGGTTACCGATGCACGAGCTACCGAAATTATTTTCGAAAAGAGTGCGGCAAGAATTATTATAGCATAATGTCGGGGGGAGGGGGTAACCACAAGCATTTGTTAAACGAAATTAAACTGCGCTCTGTACCTCCGTATGCGTCACTTGAAAGCGCGTGGAACGTCGTCCAACCGGGTGTGGAAGGAATGAACAATTTTTTAAACCGTTTTTTTCCAACCCTTTCGTTTCTTACTGCCTCGGGTAACGAGAGAAAACGGTTAATGAAAAGGGTTTGTCGCGGAGAGAGATTCGTGTTGGTAATTGTTACTGGCTTTCGAGGTTGAAAAATTGAAGTAGTTAAATTCAGCCGTGGATTGATATAGAATCCATTTATAGAACGTGCCCAGCCAATGCACTGGGCGAACACACGAAACCTTGCGGAAATATGAACGGGAACAGTTCCCTCGAATACGTTCAGACGTTTTTCCATGGGAAAATCAAAATGTCCACCATCGCGTGTATTCTCGAGATCCGAGATTTAGAACGGGAACGGAACGAAACACGTTCGTTGTCCGAGGAACGACAGCAGAGAAAACGAAGACACGTGAAACGGAAAGACGGACACGTAATCCGCGTGCGAAAGTCACGGATGCGGATCCGAGATGCGTGCCCCGCGATAAATCCTTCCATGATCGATGGCTCCTCTCTTCGACTCGTCGCTTGGGAACAACAGTGGCGGCGTTCCAGGCGATCGGTCGTTGACACGTTCGAATATTATTCTGCAAAAATAGTTTGTTCAAAAAAATTAATTACCAATGAAGATCAAAATTTGTCCATCTTTGAAATGAAAGATTCCAAGAATATAGTCTTCCCAATATGTGGTAGCACTGCAGGACTTCAATTCTTGTGAATCTGAACTAAATGCACGATTTTATTTGTTTCTCACTATTTCACTTATTGATTGTAACAAAACTCTGTGGGTTTATAGTGATTTTTTCTTGTTATTTTCAGTTCGAAAAAATCGATATTAAACACACCTATTTTTTCCATATTTTTCTTTTTTTATTTTTATTTTTGTAGGGAATACTTAAATTTCTCAATTCAAACCCTGGAGATCTACTTCAAATCAGTGAAACTACTGACAAAAGTTAGATATTAACCCTCATCGGTCCCATGTGTCAATTTGACACAGTTTTCTCCTAAGAATTTACGTTATTCTCTTATTTGCAGGTAAATTTAGTTGAGGTTTCGTGATTTTTACTTTAAAGA
The DNA here is from genome assembly GCF_001272555.1 of Dufourea novaeangliae. Classification (NCBI taxonomy): domain Eukaryota; kingdom Metazoa; phylum Arthropoda; class Insecta; order Hymenoptera; family Halictidae; genus Dufourea; species Dufourea novaeangliae. The sequence continues at coordinate 185,753 of NW_015374011.1, read as the reverse complement.
ATTTGCAAATTTAACTATTTATCACTTCATTGTATTAATTCTTGCTACTGGATCAATTTGACACCGAGGAACAAATTAAGTTGGTAAACTGAGGAAAGGATGAGGGTTAACCAGTGACAGAATTCGACGCACTTTCAAAATGGGTTAAAAAAGTCAAAGGGTTAAACCTTCCAATTCCAATCAATTTCCAAACAATTAAACGCAAACAGATCCGCGATAAGAAAATACTGGACAAGAGTTCCCCCGACGCAATTCTTCTCGCCCCATCGAGCACGTTCGCGAAAATTCCCGTGTACTCTTTTCCCGGAAGAGGTGCAACGTGATCGTATATAACTAGATCATCGTACACATACAAGGTGAACCAAGAATCGTGATCAGTAGAGATTACACTGTTATTATCAGTCCGATCGAAAATATTTTCATCGGGTATACCATGGTTTCAAGGGAGCTTTAACGTGATTATAGCAAATTTTTTGTCAACTCTTCTTTTTCATGATTTTTCAAGGTCACCTTCAATTTCCTTTCAAAAATTCAATTAAAAGAAAAAAGTAACACATGTTCTGTTATGATACTTACCGAATTCGTCTTGAAATCCTCTAACAGATAGGCGTAAAAAAATTACAGTTGTATTTGCAAAAAATTGAAGGTGACCTTGAAAAATCATGAAAAAAAAAGAGTTGACCTCTTGAAACCATGCTACACCTAATAAAAACATTTTCGATCGTACTGCTAATAACAGAGTAATCTTTATTGATCACAATTCGTGGTTCACCCTGTATATCGGTTTGATCCAACACTGTGTGTCGCCAGTGACGGTGTTCGCGGACGTTTGCATTCCTCGCCTGCGATCGTGACAGCCGTGTTCTCGCGGTTCAAGAGCGATTCCAGACGAGCTGCAGAGGGGTTGGGGGTTGTTGGATGCCTCTCGCCACGGAAGAATGAACGAAGGAAGAGAAACACGTGTACAAGACGTACGTGTGAACGTGTCGTCGAAGAGTGTGCGTTGTGTTCGGGCAGGAGATATTATACGGATAAGATATTCATGGTAATCGGGACTTGGCGATCGGGCACGCCTTTATTTTTCGAGATGAATAGAAACGGTGCCACCCCCGTCGACCCTGTGGGACACGAATTCTTTTCCCGACGGACGACAATGGAGAGCAAAAGAACAGCGGAAAAAAAAATGGGGTTGGGGAAGGGAATACAGAAAAGAGGGAATCGGTCCGGTATCGTGGACACCAACGTCGCGGAAAGTAATATCGATAACGTGTATTTATCGTCGGAGCTTTCGAGCCGGCTGAACCGACCAAGCCTCGGTTCTCTCTAAAGAATATTTTCTGACTCGTCGTATCGAACGACACTGCATTACGCCCACCTGCCTGGTTTTTTAATATCCGATGCTTGTAATTTCTGCGATCGGGAAACTGTTTAGAACCGCCAAAGCGGGGGAAGAAATGGAAACCTATTGTTCTTGGTCATATTGTTATCGTTCCCCGAGCGTTTACGTAACTTACAGCCTTGAACCGAGGGATGTAAGTATTGTTCTTGGTAAATGGATCAAGAAGATAATGCACAATGAATAATGAAGATTGAATGCTAAACGATGGTAAGGTGTACAGTATAATTGGGGTCATTCGAATAGAATAATAATCAGAAAATGTAAAGTAGTACAGTGTCGTCTTTATTGTTCGTTCTGTTTAATTTACACAAATATGTACAGTGGGAATAGTCGTTTAGCTAACTGATAATTAATTTATTCTTTCGACTACGGAGAACGAGGCTGCTCTCCACGTTGGATGCTTTCACCAAGCCCGATCGGGTACGATTATTTCATTGACGTCGTCCTACGGTTTCCAGTTCAGGCTGGAGCCAATTGTTCGCCGTTATTCGCGTGCGGAAGTTCGCTAAGAAATTTCTCGCGTCTCGCCGGGGCAATATCGGAAACGCAGTTGGTCGGAACTGGTTCCCAGAGTCTCGTGAGTCGTGGAAAAACAGCCGGCCGACGTTTCGGTAGGCTAGAAACGCGCAGGAAGTTCCGTCGGCTACGGGCGACGTTAATGACGATCGGAGATTACCAGTGGCACCGCTTGGCACGCAATATTGAAGAAGGAAACGCGACACGCCGCGATAACTCGACGATTTCTTGCCGCGTTTGTTTGTCCGATTTCGCGACAGGCTTTCTGCATTCCTGGGAAACTGTGCCTGTGGTGAAATCGATAGTACAACCCTTATAGTACCTTCAAAATACCTCGAAGATTATGAGAATATCGAGGTATCTATTAAAATTAACATAATTCTCGAAAAATGAAGGTTTTTCCACGTTTATTATTCCTCTCCAGTAAACGTATGTTCCACTATATAAACTTATTTTGTAAAAATAATCATTGCATGTATTTGAATTATTTTAAAAATGGATATATCGGTTCAAGGTATTTTTCGAAGAACCCACAAACCGATATATCGGCTCTGAGGTACTAAAAGGGTTAACTGTCATACGGATTAGGGCCTACAATTTTGACCCTCTTCGGATTCACAATTTTTGGGGAGCAGTTACTAAAAAGCTCGAAGAATTTTTATTTCAAAAACACTGCAGTCTTGGAAAAAATTGTTTCTTGTAATTGTATGGTGAGCATTTTTGCGAATAATAATGGTAACGATACAAAATACGTATACGTATACAAAAATGTTACAATTTGTCGATTGTTTAAGTATAGAGAGAATGAAAAAGTTCATGGAGAACTTTAATTGCCATGTGTCTGCGTTAGAAACGCCCCCCACCCTTCAGCAAAACGATCCCCAAGATTTGATTAAAATCCTAATTTGCGTGGCCGGAAATTAACTCGGTCAGGGAATATAAGTTTGCTGAATTAATTATCAACGGCCAGGGAACTCATTATGGAACTATTGAAATTTTCATCAGGGCACAACTTCTATATTTTCCCAGACGCAATAATCCGCCGCGGTTAAAATCGAAGGAACTTCCGTCGGGAGGAACACGGATCCCCCTTAACGGAACGAAATCGAAAAGCACGAACAAAGGTGGATGGCTTCGAGGGACGTGAAGGTAAATTTACGTTGCTCGAGAACAAGTCAACGAGTTAGTTCCACGTTGATGCATTTCGTGAAATTTGTGAATTTCGACATATCTCCTCTTTAACGAGAGACGAAGGTAGGAAATAATTGTACATACGACGGCAAAATTCATATCGAACCGTTGCCAATAATATGACGTAGCTGGCTATACGATTTGCAATGTTGACCAGCGGGCCGAATTGAATTCAATTAATTTCATTCCGATCGAAAAATTTCGGCCCGCGCGTGAACTCTGTAATTAAGTCGGGCTTCAACCGGAAATAATTTGCTGCATAATTGACCGACCCGGGTACATGATGTATAAATAATTACCTGACTGGTATCGACGGACACAAGGTAAATAATCATCGGGGCGCGCCAGTACGATATTTCAGAGTTATTAGACAGACACTGAGGGAGAGAGAGAAGAGACTGTTAGGCAATTAACAACATCGCTCGATTAAATTTTCATGTTGAGGGATGTTATTCATGATCGATTTACACTGAACATATTTCCTCCTGACGACTTATTTTACATTAAATCTGCAACGATGCAACGATACGAAAATATATTACATGACATATAAATGATTCAATGAACATTTGGCAACATTTTTACTTTTATTATAACTTATTTTACCGAGAAACTTTTAAACGCACATTCAAATTTGTGTTATACCATCTACACAAGACTAAAAGAAAGTATTATCTACTCATAGATATGAAAAGATATACATAATATTTTACTTTATAATTTGAAATACGTAGCCATCTGGGAACAGTGGCAACGAAAGGGTTAATTGGTTGTTCGAGCGTAATTCCGTATTCTTGCGCCGTTCTAAATATACCAGAAGAGTGGGTACAATTGTTGAATTCCACGGTGCAGAGAAAATACATCAGGAAAATCCAACAGCAAGACGTGCAAGCCTGATTCAGGTGTCTGGATAAGATCGAAATGAAAAACGAGGGCTGGAACAGAGGGACCATTATGTCTCTGGCGCTCGTCTTGGCGAATTCTATCCGCAGACCTCGGATAATATCACGTACATGGGACGGGTCCGTGCGTTAATCACGTAATGATGGAGGGGGGGGGGAGTGTTGGCACTTGAATTCCGTAGAGACAGCAACTACAATTTCGCTGGTCCACGGGTATAATAATGGCTGAGAGAAAGGGAAGCCTGTGTAGAAACTGTGGAGGAAGTGCAGCCTCTACTCTCACTTCTATTTATAATCCTATTCTCTTTATAAACGTGCGCGCAAGTGCGAAACGGTCTCGCGTGGCCCCAAAATTAGCCTCGTTATCACGATATAATTAGTTCACCTCGTGCACGACGCGGGCCACCGTGAAATTCGGTGGACCTCGATGTAATAATATCTCCGACGATAACCCGCCGATTTATTCTCTCTCTCTCTTCTGTTCTGGTCGCGGTGTGTAATTTACTCCGACGGTCTCGAGCGAGTTTATTTCGTGATTTTCGACCTCTCGAAAGGGGAGAATTTTCGTGCAAAACTAAAATCGACGTGGTATGGACTGGCGTATACAGTTTCCAGGAAGCGAGAGGAGAAGTTTCGACCGCCACCGGCGATTAATGAAACGGTACCTGTTACCCTTATCTTGTACTTAAATTACTCTGGTGGTGCTGTGGAATACGGGGGCTCTGCGACATCATCGATCTGGCTCGGGTTGTGCGTATAAGTGGTGAACACCGAGGGGTGGTCCCGCGTGAAAGGAATTAATTTCATCCCTTTGGGCTCGTCCATAGATCGTTAACGGACCTTAATGTAAAGGTAGATCTCAAGGGTTTTCGTTGCTTAGGGCCATGTATGTGGAGCGAATATAATTTCAATGCGTCATTCCGAACGGAAATTAACACTCGCACATGTATACTTCCGGGCGATTCGACCGGAAGCTAATATTTCTTTTTGGAAATTTGGAAATTAAATATACAATACAGCTATAGACAAACGCATTTTCTTAATTCGATTTTTTATTCAGTGCCAATTTAATTCAAGGAAAACTAATACGATCGTTTATCGAACAATGCACGAGAGTTAAAGAGGACTTTATCGATAAGGAAAATTAGGGTCTCATAAATAAGATTCATCGTTAAGTGAACACGCACCAGTGAGTGAACATTATATATAAAACTGGTGAAATCGGTATCTTTCCTTTTTAATTTAATTAATAACATTCTTCCAATTTTGCAAATTAAAATCTATGCTTACAATTTTAAGGAAAGGTATAGATATTAAAAACTGTAATTTTCATGTGCCAAATATTTATTAATATTAGTATTATTTAAAATTTCACTTTATCACTTACAAAATCTCTCAAGTGTTTATTCATCGTTGCGTTTACCCTGCTCAGAAATTCTCAAGTTCTCTTCCTCCATTCAATCATCCATATTACTAACAAATAAAACGGTGTGACGCGTACACATGAAATTTCATCCTAATGGTTGACGGACCGTCGGCCCAAGGTGTTCCGAAGCGGGGCTCGCCGCAATGACAAGGCACGGTAGGGAGCAGGGTAGTCTCGGGGAATTCCGAAATTTCCTGGGCGAAATCCAGCGGCAAGTCGCTCGAAAATCGGTCGGTTAACGAAAGGGTTAAGGGTCTTTGGTCGTAGGTGATGTCCAGAGAGGGTGGACGGGAGTTCGTGGACGCGTGTGCGACGATGATTATATAGCCGTGGTCGTAACCAGTCGGGTAGGAGAAAGGGGTGGGGGTTGGTAGCGTTAAACAGAAGCTGACTTGGAGGCCGGGACCTCAGCACCACCCGTAGTAATCCTTTGATTACACCGTGTTTCGAGAGTCGGCTGAATCACGAGGACGTGCGCGTAAGGTGATATTCCTGAATGGTGGGGCCGGAAGCCGAAACCGGGCCGCATAAAGGAGGATATACAGCGGGAACGGGGGTCCAAGGGGTGGGGGCGAACAGAGAGGGGAACGGTGTGGATGCAGGATACACGGGAACGAGCCAGCATAGCGCATCCGGTGTACCTCGGGTAATGAAATACAGTAACATTATATCCGCGATATTCATCCGCGACACGGATGGCAGCGCGGTGTGTCGTTACACAGCGAACATTCGACGCGCGCGCGCGCACATGACCGCGAGCTGATGCCTCCAAGAGTATCGCGTTGCGTCTGAATTAATCAGGGTTCGGAGAAGCCACGGGAATGACACGATTTCACGGTCGCAGGAGATTAAGAAAAAAGGTACAGTGGAAACTCGTTTATTGCATCTTCGGGCCAAATTTCCTGGAACGATGCAGTACACGAGGGCCAATCAGACGCGCGCTGTCACTGTTCATCGTTCGTTTACTTGGTCGGTGTTGCTACATATAGGGTGGGCTGGATTTTGGCATTATTTTTAGAGATGGCGAAACGTGGTAACGATTTCAAACTGAATTTAGTGAACGTGTATATTATTCGTTTTTTTTTTTTAAATCGATAGGACTATATTTTTTTTTGTTTTCATGACATTGTAGGGTTTTTTTCCTTCTATAGTTGATAAAACGCCACTTTTTCCCTTTGACGGGGGGGGAGTATTAAATGACTGGTTAATACATTCTTATAATGACGATTCAAATGTTACAACCTTGCATTTTATAATATATTATGTATTGTGAATTTGAATGTTTCAAAAATTTTATCGATTGGGTAGAAATAGATATACGTTTATGGCTTTGACGGGGGGGGGGGAGTATTAAATGACTGGTTAATACATTCTTATAATGACGATTCAAATGTTGCAACCTTGCATTTTATAATATATTATGTATTGTGAATTTGAATGTTTCCAAAATTTTATCGATTGGGTAGAAATAGATATACGTTTATGGTCCAGTGTTAAATATTAAAATTTGAGTATGGATCAAATTGACCCGAACAGTGCACAAGGGTTAACAACAAGTCGGAATATTGAAAGGATGGATGACAAATGATATCGTGTAGAAATATAGAGGATCATAGTATTGAATCCTTGTTTTTTTAAAGTGTTGGTGATAAATTCAAAGCCTCGTTTTTACCAAAAAATTGGCTTTATACGAAAAAGGCACGGTTTTTCTGTCCACGTTTCCTGTAACCCAGAATCAGTTAATAATTCTCAGGCCGGGAGAGCTTCTGTGCTCTACTGGCACACTTTTCCACTGTCGAATGGAAAAGGAATCCCTTACTTTTTTTTCTTTCAGTACCATCGAATGCATCGTGGAACGCAGTGCCGGTTTCGAACAATATCCACTTGCACGCGAACGGCCGTCCATACGGAAGCGCCATAAAGCTAATGATCCCTAAGTGATCCGTACCACGACGACATGATGACTGTTGTGTTAGGGAGGATGGGATTACAACCGAATAGAATGGAACGGGATGGAACATCCTATCATTATCCAATGATCCACGTCTCTTTAACGACGTGTTATGCCACACCTCTTTCGCTCGAGCGTCGATCGAAAAGTCGCTATTATTCTTCGTCTATCACCTTACGATCACAAAACAGTAACAAAATCCAATCGAAGGTCAGGTCTTAGAGTAACCATTTATCCATTTTCATAACGAAAATTCTAAGCAAAATTTGTAGAAATAATATACAAATAGAGTTGCAGTAGAATCTTGGGCAGAGAGAACGATATCTAAATGTTTCCATACCGAAAATTCTAAAATAAATTTGTAGAAATAACAAATAAATCGACGTTGAACATAGTATCTTAGGCAGAGGGAACAATACATCAACCTATCCATAACAAATATTCTAAAAAAATTTGTAGAATTAACAAATAAATACCTCAAGGTTTCCACAACGAAAATTTCCAAAAAAGCATTTATAGATATGATAAATAAATGAATGTTGAAGCAGAATCTTGGACAGAGGGAATGAATAACGTTTCTATAACAATATCTACTTTCTAGAATTCTTTGATAATGATCCCTCCGTCTCCGTTGCAGAGTCACCGGTTTCAAGGGACGACGGTTACAATTAAACCGGAATATCCGGTAACGTTTCATCGTTTCGTGTCTAACGTTATCACCCTGAACGACCGTCTCTCTCGCCTCGAGAGAAATTCAGGGCATCCTTCACGCGTATAACGATCCGAAGACGAATCCTACGAGGTTCTCCGTTCTCCCGGGCCGTTCTACGGTGTTAACGTATCAGTATGTTTGGCGTCTAAACCATGGTGTACCGCAAGATCGTGCTGGTTATCCATCAAGCTCTGTATATCCGGCGTATGAGGGAGGGGGAGTGGCCACCTGTATCTCGCTAAACAAGATTTACCCCGCTATAGATCATCTAGCGCGTGATCGAACGGGCCCCGTCCCTCGTATATTCCACGAAAGAAACAATTAGTCCAGGGGAAGGATAATGGGGATGTCAGCTGCCTCGAGTGGCCGAAATGAATCACGGGAAATTCAAGCAGGGCTTCTTCGGATGTACACCTCGAGCCCTCTTTTCTCGAGCTTCCCCGAATGACTAGCACCTCCCCAAATAGTTTCTCGGAAGTTCGGAAGCCGAAAATGAAATCGAAGGTAATGGATTATCAATTTGATTCTTGGGCAGGATTAATCTTTATTTCGTAGGTTCCTCATACGAGTTCTAGTGTTCGAAGTGGTTCCTTCGTCTTGGTTTCCTTGGGAATGTAGAGTAGGGGAAAGCTGATTCATTCGTGAGTAATGCTACGTCTTCACGTGAGAATTTTTCTCGAGACTAACACTTTTCCAGTTGAGAGTAGCTTTCTGTTTCACTATCGAGAATATTGAAGTTCTTGGAGAGGAAGCTATCGAGGAATAAAAATTTCTACTCTCGAGAGAAACTTCTTAAGTAGAATCGTAGCAGAAACTTTGTGAAGAATGAAGCTGTGGAATGACGGTAGAGGAGCTGGCTGCCAGCCATGAGTAATCAATTCGTTTTGCTTCTACTATTCTGTAACTTTATACATCACTGGATCCAATTGTTTCGTGTCAGCTGAAGAATCAGTATCTGTATGGCAATCTCCTGGACGCGATCGCTTGAAAATTGAACGAAGACCAACCCCTTTCGACCGTTGGTGGTACCACCCCATAAATAATCCGCAGGGGGTCGAGCAATTCCTCTCGGCAGGGCGGATGACTTTGGGCGACCAAAGTCTCGCCGGGTGATGTTGAATTATGACTGTATAGTGACTCTGCAACACGTTGCCGATCGTGGTGTACGCTTCTCGAGCAACCTACCAGGCCACCTTCGTGTAGTTTCCTTGACATTTATGTTTCTGACACCGAGGAAAATGTCTGAGAGGGTCTAAAGTGAACGTCTTATAAGGCTGGGGATAATCTTCGAATGGTATAATGTATCTGCTCTGATTAATCGAATAAGATTCACATGGTGACTCGAGATGAACCTCTGGGAATTTTATGCAATTTCGCAGAACAATAGCACAGTGCCAAGACTTATTGGGATTCGAAGTAATTGATATTAAAGTTTTACTAATTTATCTAAGATTCACTTCGATACTGCGTAACTAATGACTTTAATGGAAAATATTTCAGATAACAGTTATATGGTTTTGAGGGAGACATAATTTGACGTAATCCGTTCTTTTTTATAAGAGGATGTGTAGAGGATACATGAAGGTTAAGTTTGTTTTTCTAAGGGTAATCTTATATTTTTTATTACCAGCTTAAAATTCTTTATAAAAAAACTATTAAACCGTTCATATAAAAGGAAGTATTAGTGTAGGAGATGTTTTAACTTCAATGACTCGAAGTGGCATACGTGGAACCATTGCGATAACTTCCCATCAGTGTACGAGGGCCTCGTAAAACTTTAATATAGATCATTTCGGAAACTGATGAGACTTGGCACCTATGCTTTCGGATTTGGATAAGGGTCAAATTACTATCCTGCAAAAACACATCAGAATCCCAAAGGGTCATCTCCTCTCCTTGTCAGTTGTGAAATTCAGAGATTAAATTTCAAGTTGTAAGATTTAGAGACTAGATTTCAAATTGTCAGTAGAATAAAAAATGACACGATGATGAAGCTCTACCAATCGTTTCTTAAAATGGGCAACGATCTATCCGATCGATTCGGTTGAATCGCAGGGTATCAATAGTCCGATATACCGTTTTAGAAACGAGACAAAACAGCGTTTAAACGTAATTTCGAAGGGATCATTATGCTCTCTTATCCCAATAATTCGATGAACAGGGCCGGAATAATAGCGATTCGAAGCGACTTTTTCTGGTCGTAGCCATTTGGCGAGATTAACGCCGCGGCCGCCCGTAAATGCGGTATTACGCTTAAAACGAACGGAACGAGGAACGTGATGATGTTTGCTTCCAATGCTCCGATAACAATTCAATTTATATGTAATTTGCCGATTTCACTGGGCGAGAAGCATCCGACGATCACGTGGACCATCGAATTTATCTCGAGTCCCGACAAAATATACCGCCAATAAATCATTGTGCGTATACACATATGTATAATAAATATATACGTATTGATAATATTTCGTTTCCGACAGGAAACTCGTGTAAATAACGCTCACGGTAAATATTCGGCCGATTACAAAACGACGAATGTTTGAGCGTTTCCCGTTCTTATTTACTCGACCATTTTGTTCGCCTGTTTTTTTTTTCTGTTTTACATCTTTCCGTATTATCGAAAGAATGTTTTGTTTTTCAGAATCCTGGTAGAACGGTGAAAAATTCGAGGAGAACATTCTCTAGGAAAAAAAGAAGACATCTCGCCTGGCATTGCTACCCCCTGGGGAATAACTGTTTCTGGGCTTCCGGTTGTAATTTCAGCTAGCAGGTGAAGGGTTACGAATACGAGACAGGCATAACGGAGGTCCACTCTGGAGTCGTGACTTCTAGAAATTTTACTCTAGCATGATCAGGTTTTTTGTCAAAGTTACATTTAGGGGATGCAGATCCGATGACCTTGACATATATTATTAAAAAGGACTCTCTTCTGTGTAACCTCCAAAGAAATGTAAGTCGTCGCTTCTTTTTTTATTAAATAGTTATTAACAAAGAAAATTTAGTAGTACTGATAAGTAAAATTGTCCCATAACCTTGACAAATATTTTGTCCTACCCTCCTGAGTGACCATCAATTTTTTGCTAATAACTTTTTAATAAAAAACGAGTTGAAACTTCTTAGGGGTTACGCAGAAGTGTGTCCTTAACAACATATATCAAGGTCATCGAAGCTGCATCCTCTAAATAAAACTTTTACCCAGGTTTTTTTCTGTTTCCACTTAATTTTTCGATTCAACTGAAGAGCCCAAGTGAACCGAATCCATATTGATCCGTAGTTCAAGACAAGATTCGGTGACACTAGGGCGTAAAGCTCTTGAATTGGCTACGAGACGAGAAGTTAACACGGTTCCGCTCGAGTCGTCGATAATAAAGCTCGCGAAGCTACATAGGCGTGTTTGTAGCGCGAAGTCCCTTCAAGGAATCTTTGTTCGAGTAATCCTGAAAGGGATGAAGAGAGTACAAGCGTAAGATTCCTGGCAGACAGCTCGTAAGGTATCTCGTAGGTACCAGGGGATGGACTGAGAGATACAACGTACGACACGTTGCTCGGTTTAATATACCGTGTGTCCTCTCCCGTGCTCAAGATGTAAATTTATTCTGATTCCGGGCCGGGAACGCGTGGCGGGAAATATTGTTCATCGTTTCGAAGCATTATGTATCGTTAAAGGCGAACGTCTATTTTTCATAGGGGCTTGGAATCACGGCGTGTGACGGGAGGCAGGGGGCGAAACAAGATGGATGGAAATGAAGTTCTTCTGGCGAACTTGCGCCCCCCGACCGCGCTTGTGACACCGCTCCTTCATCCTCGTTGCGATCGGTCAAATAACTTCGGTGTAAAAGTCGATGGAGGAGCCGTAGTTACGTTTCATTCTGGTCCACGAGGAATATTGGAATGAATTAACGCGACTAACCTGGAATCCTCGTTCAGTGATTTAATCCAGAAATGGGCAAGTTGTTCGATAATAAGAGCTCATATACGTTTCATATATTTTTAAATGTTCAAGAGTCATAGATAATATTGTTTTAAAAATGCATTTATAAATAATAAAAAATACTACTATGTAGTAATCCGTCCTTCCTCTTGTATTTCAAATAGTAATGCCAGAAATTTAATTCGATTTAATTTAATTCATACGGATGAAAACCTATTTTTACAATATTTGATTCGAAACGTTACAGCACACTAATACAATATTTATCAAATGAGGTATAATGAGATATAACAATTATAAGAATAGAATTCAGATACTTAACCTAATAATGATAATAAAACATTGTATGATTCAGACCTAAATTTATTAAAAATGATAAGTAAATCATGTATGACGTGCCTGGTACCGTTTAAGGTCGCCAGTGAGTTAATTAATTCGAAGACCAGGATCCTCGAGTTATTAATACAGTTTGTCTCCTCGAAAATATCCCCGCTAAGTAATTACTCGTGAAATATGTGAAATGTCTGTCCATTTATCTACCTATTTCTTTTCGATATTTTCAGCTGGATCCTCGTCGGACTTAACCATCGAATTTTCATCATCTCCCACGTGGAAGAAGCTAAATAAGGATACTCGCATTCGCATAAATATTACATCGATCCGCCGTTACATTCTTCGGACCACGCACACCGAAAACCGTATAGCCAGGGGGCACGATGCTCGCATAAATCAACTTTCTGAGCGAGTATTGCGCTAACGACGGCTTGTTCCCATAAATTACGAAACGGTTAGCGAGACGAGGCCAGGGCATTCGAGTGTTCCCTTGCGCAGGGAGGAATCAGCCCGTTTAATATCGCCTGTTAGGAAATCGGAAAGAGCGTTTTACGAATCGGTACGATTTGCCGTTCTCCGAAAACACTGGGCGACGGTTTCTAGGATCTTTCGTAAGTGGGGGAGTCAGGTCACGGGAACTAGTCGTGGAAACGATCCTTTGTCGAGTATTGAGGTAGCAATGGGTTCGAGGAAATTGTAACAACTTAAATTGATTCGTTAAAACCACCCTAAAATTTTCAATTCTTATGTATACTGTGGTTAAATTAAAAACGAACCAAGTATGCCATTTCTGAAATAGTGTTGAGAAATAATGTTTTCCCAGAAAAGGATAGATTATGTTAACCACGATACATTAGGATCCAAATTTTAGGGTGGTTTTATATTTATTCAGTATAATCACACGTAAATTCGAAGTGCTTGACACTATATCAAAGATTTAGCTAAAGCTTATCTAATGATCATTATCTATATCTAATATGATAGCTATCAGGAGACCAATTTATACGTCATAATCCAAAATGGAGATATAAGATACAGACCAGAAACCTGCCCTAGTAGTACACAAATATTGAAAAAATATATTTTTAGCCACACTTTTTAATATGAAATAAATATTGAATCCAAATATTCTATACATATACAGAAAATATAAAATACATGTTTCCAATATTAAACACATATGTACTTTATACTGGGAAAAAGTATTTTGTCTTTAATATTAAATACATATTTATTTTATATTGAGAAAAAATATTTTGTTTCCAATATTAAGTACATACTTATTTTATATTGGGAAAAAAATATTTTTTTTCGTAATATGAAATAAACGTTGTATGTATATTTAAATATTAAAGAGAGATTGAATCTCTTTTTAATATTGGGTGAATATGTATTCAATATTTTGTGCTGCTAGGGTGAAAACGTCCAAGGGACCGTTTACTCCAACTCAAGAATTGTTCGTAGCCATCCCTAATGGCGTTTACCAACAGCTTTCTGACGTAACTACGACGTCGGCCTATAAAACGCCGCCTTGTATCTTTATTACCCCATCTCAGGAACCCCCTGCCACGCAGTGGCTTGCGTTCGGCAGCTCGTGTGGATATTTCGGCAATTTATATAGAAACCGTGTGCCGGCCCACCAAGCTGGTAAGAAGTTTCGTTGCGTCTACACGATTGAGCGGTTTCGTTCACGGCCGGCTCTAATACCTTTATTTATAGCTATTACGATAGACTATGGACCACGGCTTTCCTGTCCCGTTTTCTCGCGGTTAATTATCTCCAGGATCGGTAATGGCGGCTCGAACACGGTCGGAATCTATGAATGCAGAAACATACGGTTCTTCGATAATTCACCGAACGTCCCGAACGGCTATAATTGCTGGAATTGGACTATATTTGGAGCTCCTTTCTCGGTTAAACGGTACTTCAATCCGTCGAAATACCAGTAGATTCGAGGAAAAATCATTCTACCGATATCTCTCCAAGAAAAAGGGAAGCTAATTTACTCGTAAGTAATGCAACGTCTCCACATGAGAACAGTTATCGAGAATCTGTATCCACTTGGGAGTCAGATTTCTACAAGTTTCACTCTCATGAATAGAAGTGAACGGTGTTTGAAGGGAATCTACCAAAGAATTGCTGCGAGGGCTTATCACCGATAAAAACGTCTGTTCTCCAAGAAAATGGGGAATCGATAAAACCATCTTTTAAACCCCGCCTGTCAGAACTGTGTCGACTTCCATTCATTCGGAAACCACAAGGAGATTCTTAAAAAGGGAGGGCAATGCACGTCGGTCAAATAATAGTGCACCTTTTCCAGAGAGTACGCGGGGTTTGAAGTTTGATTGAAAAGAAACCACGTTTCAACGTGCCCCAGCGAAAAAACCAACGTACCGAGCGCTCTCTAATTTCCCATGAATGGTGGAGTACCCGTTCCCACTGTACCATAACAAATGGCCGGGTACACCTGTAAAAAGTTCTCGTTAAAAGAATTGTAACGAGTTCGTGGTGGGATAGGGACGAGCACACCTCGCGCTTGGGGAACTCCATTACACCCCTACGCGATCCTCGTTCTTCGGCCTGAGGGGCGAGCCGGAAACGGCGTTGGACTGACAAAAACGACGTTTCGATGGCCGGAAGGAGGATCACGGCGAACTGCTTTCAGTGGACGGGAAACTGTAGCCATTGTCGTGAACGTTAACCCGATTTCGGTGGGCGTTGGATTATGAGGATCGGTGAAACGGAAGAAAATCTGGCCCGAGTCCCTTGATGATAGAGGGACCAACTCTTCGATTAAGAGACTCGGGGGATGTAAATTATGAAAATATACTTGATGATATTAATAATAATCCCTGATTATCGTTAGGGTATTCTAGTGGAGTCGGGGGAAAAATTGACTTTCTTTTTCTTGCATTTTCTTGAGGTGCGTATCCAATTGTTGCGTATCATCGTAACTTTTCAATATAGTGAGTAGAGTAACTCTCATGTAGTGAGTAAATAATACCCTCCAGAGTCTCGGATATTGTAACACTTTATTGACCGGTAGCCTATTAATAGTCTTCTGTATTTCATTGCTACAAAAAATCAGACATCACGGTTATAGGATCAAGAAGTATCAGGGTTACAGAAGAAATAGTTACGTTATGCTATTAGTTTTTTTCTACTTTCCATGAATATAATTTGCTACTGTGATTGAACTGGTTGATAATAGTTCCTTAGCTGTTGATCCTTGGATCTATTGAACACATTAAATAGCAACAGGTAGATAATTTGCTAATGTAATGTGTAAGGGATAAAGTACGACGAGTATGTTAAGCAGTCAAAAATAAGTGATACGTATTTTTTTTTATCGGCTAAGGCGCGACTTTAAAGGGTGAAACCACCCCTCGAAGTTTCGGCCCGAAAGTACTATCTCGAAAACCAGAGCAGATGCATGAAAACTTTTAATGGACGAGGTTTGTGGTCTTTTATATAGAATAATTTGGTGCTAACAAATTGCCCAAAATATAATTTGTTTATAACAAAAAAATTTCGGATCGAAACTTCGATGGGTGGTTTCACCCCTTAAAGTCGCGTCTCAGGCGATAAAAAAAAATACGTATCCCTTATTTTTGACTGCTTAACAGACCTACGAAGTTTCATCAAAATCGGATGGGGACACTTCCCTTGTAAGTCCGTTATTATTAAAACCCAACCCTTTGTTCTGCCTCCTCATAAGTCCAGTATTCTTGTATCTCCTTCGAGGAACTCGCCAGAGAAAAATAGGTTAAAGAAAAAATTAGGGGGTTCGATGAAGGGTGGACAGCTCTCCCATATCCTGAAGGAATCCCGCGAATTGGGGGCTATTGAGTTTGTGGCACAGTGGACGAATGTAATGTACAGGCGACTCGCACACCTTTCATGGACACTCATACGGAAGGGGTCGTTCCAGGAACACCCAACCCTCCGTCGTTATTGCACGTTCACCGATGTTGGAGGGGGTGCGAGCAGACAAGCTCGAGCGAAAGGGGACGGGCCGGTTGGAGTTTGCCGCGTGTTTCCCGGCCGTTCGTCATTTTTAGTGGTCGGCCCTCGCTCGCCAAGGTATTAAATTATATTTCACCTCGTGATTAACGGTTCCGGGATGTATTATTAAACCTGTGGACCCCATACGACGTGGAATCCTTGCCGGACAAGACGGTCCCCCCCACCCTTCATCCTCCCGTTTTTCCAAGGTTCCGCCTCTTATACGATCCTCCTTCTTGCCTGTGCTTCCGGGAGAACCTTTATTGCCATATACCGGGCTCGTAAAACCACCGGCAGGAGAAGAAAAATGAAGGACGAATGGTCTGTTTATGGGGTGTGTCGCGAAAGATTACTCGAAACTCTTTCGATATGAGGTCGCCGCGAAGCTCTTAGTGGACATGTGTCTTTTCTTTCCCTTTCGAAAGCTTTCCCGCGAACTTTATTTATTGTTATTATCTTTGTAACACAGACGGATTTTATGCATATATAACCTATTGTCTGAAATTCAGTATATTAAACAGTTTGACTGCCGCGTTACCCAAATACAGTCGCCTCGGAAAGTAAGTTAACGCTCCCTCTAGACTGTTTTAATTTAGGAAAAAATAATAACAAATTTTTATAAAATATAGACTTTAAAATTGCCCATTGGAACGACCACAATAGTAAAAGTGGAATGACCCCATTAGTAAAAGATTTATCAACGTCAGAAGAGTAAATAAAAATTATCTCCTTCAAGATTCACCGGTTTAAAAAAAAGTCCAGTCCCTCCTCGTTAAAAAACATCCCCGGGGGCAATGTGTGCGCGCGCGTCATTCTAAATTATTTCGACGGAGGGGGAAACGGAATCGGCCACGATATTTATTTTCAAAGTTCGCATGCATAACCGCGGCTTTGAGTTTAACCTCTTGCGCTGGAAAGACGTGCCACAGACTTCGAAATTACACGCATTTGTGATCTGGCTGCCAGCGCGAGTTAATGGCGTCTAAATAATTACAGTGCACTCTAACTATATTGCCACTGAACATATTGCCACGCGAGGCACTTCCCGTTCACACGTACTTTCAAGCAGACAAGTTCGCTCTCCCACCACGTTGCGTGCGCCGGCGCACCGGGACGATCCAGCTGTTGCGCAGGCGCTGAGGCCGAGGCTATGACCATAGAAGCTAGAATAGAAGGGCCTTTGAACTCAGTGCCATTTTAGTCCCTACATCAGCGGTCCACCGTTACCATGGAGTGATCTGTGCTTCTTTGTTTCTACGAAGGCACACGATTCGAAAGAAAGATTGGAAGGGGAAACAAGCGCGTGAGATGACCCTACGCTGCCCAGCGCTGCCCTACAGGCCCAACCATGGCAATATAGTTAGAGTCTAGTCTGCTGCGCGAAAGAAACCGAGCTCAGCTGCCGTGAAACGAATGGCCCTACATTAATAACGGTTCTTTTAATTTTAACGACCCGTGAAACTACAAGCGTATTGCGCGTTAATGCGGAAGCCATCGCGTCGATATTGAAAGGTTTTCCCCCGCATCGATTCGCGAATCGAAACTCGGGCGAAGCATTGTCGCGTCCCAGTTCCCGTGAAATTGATTTCAAAACGGCTGGGCGGACCCCGAACCTCCGTTTCTGCATTGTTATTCATGGAGCAAAAAAAAAAAAAAACGAGGAATTAAAGTGTGGAAGCGAAAGAGAGCGGTGACGTTCCAGCGGAAAAGTTTCCCGTCTCGCGACTACCGTGAACTTTCCGTAATTTCAACGTAGAAGCCATCCACGACTGCCTGCCGCTGACAACTTACATAGAATCGGCGCTTGCCAGGGGGAGGGGCGGAAATGTGCTGTACACACGATTTCCAACGTCGCGCAATTTACACTTGTCCGAGCTATTGACAAGGGAAATTTTCGTAACATTCGCGCGGATGGAATTCGAGGCTGGACTGGACTGGTTCCTAAAGCGAGGTGAACCTCGTTAAAAACGTCCTCCTCCTATTTGGAGAAGTGAGTTTTATTTGCAGTGAATAGTATCTGTGAATCGTGTTTGAACTTATTGGTTACTGACAAGATTTATTTATTTAGTAATCTAACGGGTATAAACCCAGTATACATATATAACAATTAATGAAAGTAAGATTAGAAACAGTTACATCAATACAAATTTTTAATAAAATATTAACTATTAAATTGATCGTTGTAAATTACAGTGTTGTGAAATTTGTTCGACTGCCAAACTGCAAATTTAATGGGATAAGTTAATTGGGATAAATGAATTTAGGGGATACAGCTTCGATGATCTTGACATGTGTTGTTAAAAACAACCTCCTGAGTGAACTTCGGAAATTTCTAGGTATGAAACATTTATTAAAAAGTTATTAAAAGAACAATGATATGTTTTTATAACATCGTTATTATAACATTTCTGACACGCGTCACACGTGCAAGCTATACAATGTGGTTGTGAAATCGAGCTAAAGTAATCATGTTTTTGATAATGGGACAGAAGAACTGATAGAAATACCGAGTGTGAAGGGAGTTATACTTCACGCAGTATCGTATGTTTGATGGAGGAGATAATAGTGTGGTCGTTATGTCGACCAACGGTTGGAGT
Organism: Dufourea novaeangliae; assembly: GCF_001272555.1. NCBI lineage: Eukaryota > Metazoa > Arthropoda > Insecta > Hymenoptera > Halictidae > Dufourea > Dufourea novaeangliae. The sequence goes on along the minus strand of NW_015374011.1, from coordinate 166,790 downwards.
GTTCGTGTTCTGGGAACGGGGAAAAGAAATTGACAGAAATACGAAGCGAGGAGTGTCTTGGACCTCGATAGAACATTCTGAACTTCGTTTCAGTTCACAGTTTCCTCGGTTTTCAATCACGAGAAGCATCTTCAATATCGTAAACGTGCATTAGAATTTGTTCTTCGCAGCAAAAGGAATGCATTTAGCGGTTGCTGGAATCGATTTTTCTCGATCGTAATGCAAAGATGAAGGAGTTCAGAAATTCAAAGGTAATTTATGTCCGGTATGGCATTGAATCTAAGTTAAGGGTTACTTCGAAAGCACAAGAGGCTAGTTTCCGAACCGTTGCAGCAGGCAATTATACCCAAAACGTGTACACGTATATATATTTGGTGCGCACCGTACAGGCCACGCTAATTGCATTGTTTCCCCCGCCAGCCAGACTGTATCTAACGAGTAATTTATAACTTCGGAAGAGGTCGTAAAGGGAATCGTTACTAATGACATCGTAAAACCGATACACAGACGACGTGTGTTTAACGTGCGTGTTCCACCGTTTGAAATATGAACGAACGACTTCCGTTTCGGATAAAACAGCCCGACTTCCGTGGTGGACCGAAGGAAAAGCTGCGCTTCCACGATTAAAATTATTCTCCAATCCCGAACTCTGTGCATTTACTCCCGAGAAATAATTATTCGGGCGATCAATTTAGACAGAAAATTCAGGAATCATACCAAAATAAAATTAATGGATACTTAAAATTTATGGAAGTATCTCGAGTGAAAGGGTTAGAGATAGAAGGTAAATGACAGTCGAATTTAGAAAATTTCTTTCCATACATTTATTGAAAATTCAATTACAGAAATTGTATTTATTTCAATATGATTACAGCGGTGTATAGGTTGATTTATTAACGTGATTTTTGGTTCGAAACGTTCACGATTCGTCGAACGGCCGGGTCACCGGATGAAAAGTAGACACCGAAAAGGTTTCTACTGTTGCGGTGTAAGTTTTACCGCAGAGTTCTGCGCGGGACCACGGGAAACAGAATTACGAGATGGACAGGGGAAACGCAGGAATCGATTAATGGGTGAACTGCCAGCGCGGTTATACGATAAGTAACGGATACATCCATGGTCGAGGAAGTTGTATATTCATTTATAATGTAGTATTACAGGGCTAAGATTTTAGTTAGTTACAAGATTGTTTGTAATAGGTGGACAGATGGAACGCGCAATCCGCATTACTCTCAATGGAATGGTATAGATCGGTGGCCGTCTGTAAAAGTCTGTATATCTAAATCAAATATGTATTCGGGAACGTTCCTTTTCGATGTGACAAACGACGACTCACTCGAGATCCGTTCCGAGGGCACGCATAAGCGTCAGTTCGCATTCGACAGTTGCACGAGTAACATCAATGAAAGACCACGTTTCAAGCGTTTGTTTACTGAAGTCACATCACTACCGTTCACTCTCCTGTCTAGGGAGATGAAATAACAAAATCTGGCAGAGGAATGCAGCAACTTAATACACACATCTATCCTTTCTCCTCCCTTATTAATCTTCTTCTCTCCTCATAGAGATGAGGATATAGAGATATCTAATCTTTTCTACCCAATCCTTCCTTTTCTGAATCCCTTCAATCTCACCCTTTACTATCCGCTATTTCCATACATACCTTCTGCAATATGCACATTAAATAAATTAACAATACGCACAGGAAATAAAGCACAGTAAATAAATTACAGTAAATAAATTAACAATATGCACAATAAATAAGAAGGTATTTGTCGAATACCTCTAACGTACAAAGGGTAGTAACTAGAGTGGGGACGAGTGTGATGCAGATCCACCCATCCCGACGGCTAGCGAGAGCCTAGTAGTAGTAGTAGTAGTACGTTCCTCCCGGGAGAGGGGAAGTGCGATTTCCCCCCCAAGGCCCAGCTGTGGCTCAAATCGCCGTTAGCTCTCGAACAGCCCCCGCCACGTTAGCAGGGGGGCTGCCGTGGGCATTACCCGGGGCTATTATTTCCCCCGTCTTTCCAACCCGACCAACTTTTTTAGGCCCGGGCCACATGGAGGCGAGGAAGTACTCGCCGGGGGGCGGAGAGTCACTAGGATCGTCCCTTCCCTACCTAAGTGATTTAGCTATGGAATATGGTCGTCGGGGCAACCGATCCTTCGTCTCCAAAGTGAGTACCGGCTCACTCTTTGCTTCACCCACAGACCGAGTCTGTACCAGGGGTGGAATCATCGTGCTTGTGTACGTTCCATCATTGAGAGAGAGCTGTGTCGCCTGTTTCAACCCCCTATCCTATTACCTGCCTATGTCCCGAATATTTCAGGAGCCCCCCCTCCTCTGATGCCCCTCACAAATCTACCACCCCCCTCAAGGACAGGGAGAGAGTCCCGGGACTCCGATAGAGATACATGGGGAGGCCGTTCTAGCCGACCTCAAGGAGAGACGTGGTCGGGTTCGGCGATCACCTCCCCTGGGAGCCGCAGCGGACCATAAATGAATCCGCCGCCAGTATGAATCTAGTCTAAATCTGTAGCGGGGTATGTGAATTTAGTAGAATGGAAAACGAGGTAGAGTAGATCGCGCCCTAGCGAGAGACTAACTGCAAACTTTCGACCGCTGCGTGGTGCCATATGAAGAGTGAGGATAAGGAATCTTTTTGTTTCCTGTGGAGGAAGTTATATATATTTATAATACTTTATTGTCTAAACAAATATAAATATAACAGCATTTAATTAGAAATCTTTGTTAATTTGCAATTAGAAGGAATTCCTTTGTTGGTGGATTATTTATTAAAGTCCTGTGTAGTTTTGTGTACAACAGAACTTACCAAAAACAATGGAATGGATAAATATAAAGTAAAATCAATATACCTATAGTTGCGTGAAACTGAATATTCTTGCGCCATCTACGGCAATTTGCTCAAGCTACTATCCAATAGGTACTTTATTTATAGTGTTAGATGGCGCCAGCATTCACTTCTTCATAGAATGAACCACTTCACTCAATATTTAATTATTGATTGATCCCTTGCCGACTTTATTGCTCATAATAATTGCAGAGGAGTGAAATAAACAGTCTGCTATTCGCAGAATACATTATTTATTGTAAACAATCTATCATTTTGTGTCACTCTTTGCACATCAAGCCATACCATTCTTCAAAAAAAGTTAATATTGTATCATCATGAAATAGAAGAATTTATGTATTGCAAGTGTGTTTATTAAAATGATATATTTACAATGTGTAATTACATTAATTGTTTTGGCACATGCTTGCTGTGGATGAAGTAGAAAAATGTATTACAAAAGATGAACTGACTCAATGTCTTATATATAATAAATAAGTGAGCAATAATATCATAATAAGGCACCTATTAGTTTCTAATGAGTATTTTAACTATAATATCAAAACATTACAAAGTTGCTTACACTATGTTGTCAGTATTATGACTGTATAAAATGGTCATTCATTGTATTAAAAAATGAAGTATTGTTATAAATATTAAGTCAAAAAATACTGATACTGTGTAAATGTAAAATTTGGTTTGTGCATTTTGATTATTTGGCACTACATTTTTAGTAATATACTACTCTAAAAATATTACCTTTGTGCATAGGAATAAACATATCTGCACAAAGTGAAATTGCCTTTGACACTTTTTTATGAGAGGTTCACATTCTATGATCTGGTTCTTGACAGTAATCATATATGGGTATCTCTGGTGGTCCATCCATTAAGAGTCTTGGTGCACAGCTTCTTGTCACAGCCACTACACACAGTGTTACTGTTGATGCAGCAGCAACATGCCATGAAAATACAAGAGCAACACCCTCTGGTAACACTGGAACGGAATGGTACACACGTACCATGTGTGCTATCCAACCACCATGAATCAATGTGGTACAAGCCCTTAACAGCTTTAATTCTGGCCACACAAGTTCCAAAATAATAGCTACAGATGTAGTCCATACTATAAATGCCAAAATTAAATTGACTATTGGGTTATTACCTACACTTCCCCATAAAAAAAGGAATCCTTCTATGAAAAAGCTCTGAGCCAGTGCTAGTTTAACCAATCCTTCGCTCACATTGTGAGGAAAATAAAAATTCAATACATCAACAAGACCAGAAAATGCAAAGAAGAGATAGATTGTAGCAAGTACAACTTTTGGTGATACGGTTCCAACTTGTTGCATACCACCAGTTATTGTACCAGCCAAACCTATTGCAGTTGCTATTAATTTCAAACTTCCCTCTATTGGGTGTCTGCTTAACAATCTTTCACATTTTTCAACAAACTTTAATCCCTTTGTACTGTTTGAAACATCTCTAGGTCTCAAGGAAACCCAATACTTGGCATAATCATAGCACCATTTCAAGCCAAATCCATAGAATATAAATCCAGTAAGGATGCATGGCAAATAGCTGTCCATGAAGAATATTAGAAGCAGCTGCTCTTTGGTAATCAGTCTGTAATTCACAAAATCATTTAGACATATTAAAACATAAAATATTTCCTGGAGAAGCTTATATGTATGTAATATTTAAGTTTTCTTCTAATACAAAAAAATGTATAGAATATAGCATGATAACTATCCAAAAGATATTTAAAAATACACCTCTGGAAAATATATTTATTTGTAAAAATTTCATGTATATCAGTATAAGCATTCAGTTACATAAAACTCACCCCCTGGATCTCTACACACTTCACTTCCTGCATGGAATGGTCCTTAACGAGGAACGCAGAAACGCAGAAACGCTTTGGGCACCTGGTAGTAGAAGTATGAACTAAAATAATCCCCACAAATATACAACCAATCCTGCTCATCTGTCCAGAAGACAATTAGGCGTATATCTTAAAATGTTTTAAATAATTGATATCATCTTTTCATAAAGAAACGTAACGAAAGATTTATGGAATTATTACAACTTATTACTTCAATTGGTTTCATTAACTAAAACTTCCATTTCCGCTCTATATTATCACCGACTAGGTATAGGCACCGACTAGGTATAGGATAGACCTATCATCTTATGGGATTTCGTGTCTCATGTTCTGAAATACCGATAGTGTAAAAAGTAAGGGATTTTCTGCTGCCCTCTACGTTATGAGAACGGTGAATTTGTGAACTACGTTAAATCTAAGAAAGGAGGACCATGGTCGTGAACGGATTCTCTTCCGTCCGCTCGCTATAAAGTAGACGTATTAGAAAGGAGTCTTGTGTTCGAATCCCGACGAACCTATATTAGTTTTTCTTCGCGAACAAAAAAGTTATTGCACGGAGCCCCATGTGGACGCGCCGTGGATCGCGTGGGGTCACGGAGCCCCCGGTGCAGGCACCGTGGACCCTGCACGGAGCCCCCTGTGGAGGCGCTAGAGACCCCGTGTGTGTGAGGAAATGAGGGCATCGAACCCCCGGAGCATGCACAAGAATTTTAAAACGTGATCCCTTATCATTGTTGTTCGTACGAGTCTCGAGCTCGGTCTAATGTTGCTCGTGCAACTGTTGAAATCTAACTGACACTTGTGCGTGCTTCCGTGAGCAAATTATATGGTAACCCCAGCAACCATGGCAGTTTCTGCAGATACTACTACAGCCCAAGTTTAAAAGACTTAGGCAATAGTTAGTTCCTGTAGAAACTTGTTGAACCAGACAACTATAATTAGTATAAGATTGTACACTGTTTATGCAGTTATATTTAATACAATTCGATGAAATGGGGCTTATATTAACTGACGCATGTTTATAGGAATATACATATGTATACATATAAATTCTAATGATATAAAAGTTTGAAATACAATATGATGCGGTACGGTACAATACGTCTATTCGAATCAATTGCTCCCTTGCGACTACAACATCATGCTATCCGCGTTCGGCGCAATGCGCTAATACGGAGGCCAACGAAATATCACTGTAACACTTAAAAAAGTGTTAAAGTTCCATTTATATCATT